>NC_042985.1:15158691-15216191 GCF_901001165.1 Salmo trutta
CCTCAGTAGTTTAGCAGTTCCCCAGCCATCCTCAGTAGTGTATCAGAGTTCCCCAGCCAGCCTCAGTAGTTTAGTAGAGTTCCCCAGCCATCCTCAGTAGTTTAGCAGAGTTCCCCAGCCAGCCTCAGTAGTTTATCAGAGTTCCCCAGCCAGCCTCAGTAGTTTAGCAGAGTTCCCCAGCCAGCCTCAGTAGTTTAGCAGAGTTCCCCAGCCAGACTCAGTAGTGTAGCAGAGTTCCCCAGCCAGCCTCAATAGTTTAGCAGAGTTCCCCAGACAGCCTCAGTAGTTTATAAGAGTTCCCCAGCCAGCCTCAGTAGTTTATAAGAGTTCCCCAGCCAGCCTCAGTAGTTTAGCAGAGTTTCCCAGCCAGCCTCAGTAGTTTAGCAGAGTTCCCCAGCCAGACTCAGTAGTTTAGCAGAGTTTCCCCAGCCAGGCCTCAGTAGTGTAGCAGAGTTCCCCAGCCAGCCTCAGTAGTTTAGCAGAGTTCCCCAGCCAGCCTCAGTAGTTTAGCAGAGTTCCCCAGCCAGCCTCAGTAGTTTAACAGAGTTCCCCAGCCAGCCTCAGTAGTTTAGCAGTTCCCCAGCCAGCCTCAGTATTTTATCAGAGTTCCCTAGCCAGCCTCAGTAGTTTAGCATAGTTCCCCAGCCAGTCTCAATAGTTTAGCAGAGTTCCCCCAACCAGACTCAATAGTTTAGCAGAGTTCCCCAGCCAGCCCTCAATAGTTTAGCAGAGTTCCCCAGCCAGCCTCAGTAGATTAGCAGAGTTCCCCAGCCAGTCTCAGTAGTTTAGCAGTTCCCCAGCCAGCCTCAGTAGTTTAGCAGTTCCCCAGCCAGCCTCAGTATTTTATCAGAGTTCCCTAGCCAGCCTCAGTAGTTTAGCAGAGTTCCCCAGCCAGCCTCAATAGTTTAGCAGAGTGCCCCAGCCAGCCTCAATAGTCTAGCAGAGTTCCCCAGCCAGCCTCAGTAGTTTAGCAGAGTTCCCCAGCCAGCCTCAGTAGTTTATCAGAGTTCCCCAGCCAGCCTCAGTAGTTTAGCAGAGTTCCCCAGCCAGCATCAGTAGTGTAGCAGAGTTCCCCAGCCAGCCTCAATAGTTTAGCAGAGTTCCCCAGCCAGCCTCAGTAGTTTAGCAGTTCCCCAGCCATCCTCAGTAGTGTATCAGAGTTCCCCAGCCAGCCTCAGTAGTTTAGCAGAGTTCCCCAGCCATCCTCAGTAGTTTAGCAGAGTTCCCCAACCAGCCTCAGTAGTTTATCAGAGTTCCCCAGCCAGCCTCAGTAGTTTAGCAGAGTTCCCCAGCCAGACTCAGTAGTGTAGCAGAGTTCCCCAGCCAGCCTCAAAAGTTTAGCAGAGTTCCCCAGCCAGCCTCAGTAGTTTAGCAGTTCCCCAGCCATCCTCAGTAGTGTATCAGAGTTCCCCAGCCAGCCACAGTAGTTTAGCAGAGTTCCCCAGCCATCCTCAGTAGTTTAGCAGAGTTCCCCAGCCAGACTCAGTAGTTTAGCAGAGTTCCCCAGCCAGCCTCAGTAGTTTAGCAGAGTTCCCCAGCCAGCCTCAGTAGTTTAGCAGAGTTCCCCAGCCAGCCTCAATAGTCTAGCAGAGTTCCCCAGCCAGCCTCAGTAGTTTAGCAGAGTTCCCCAGCCAGCCTCAGTAGTTTATCAGATTTCCCCAGCCAGCCTCAGTAGTTTAGCAGAGTTCCCCAGTCAGCCTCAGTAGTGTAGCAGAGTTCCCCAGTCAGCCTCAGTAGTGTAGCAAAGTTCCCCAGCCAGCCTCAGTAGTTTAGCAGAGTTCCCCAGCCAGTCTCAGTAGTTTAGCAGAGTTCCCCAGCCAGACTCAGTAGATTAGCAGAGTTCCCCTGCCAGCCTCAGTAGTTAGCAAAGTTCCCCAGCCAGGCTCATTTAGTTTAGCCGCGTTCCCCAGCCAGCCTCAGTAGTTTAGCAGAGTTCCCCAGCCAGCCTCAGTAGATTAGCAGAGTTCCCCAGCCAGCCTCAGTAGTTTAGCAAAGTTCCCCAGCCAGCCTCAGTAGATTAGCAGAGTTCCCCAGCCAGCCTCAGTAGATTAGCAGTGTTCCCAGCCAGCCGCAGTAGTTTATCAGAGTTCCCCAGCCAGTCTCAGTAGCTTAGCAGTTCCCCAGCCAGCCTCAGTAGTTTATCAGAGTTCCCCAGCCAGCCTCAGGTGTTTATCAGAGTTCCCCAGCCAGTCTCAGTAGCTTAGCAGTTCCCCAGCCAGCCTCAGTCGTTTAGCAGAGTTCCCCAGCCAGGCTCAGTAGTTTAGCAAAATTCCCCAGCCAGCCTCAGTAGTTTAGCAGAGTTCCCCAGCCAGCCTCAGTAGTTAGCAAAGTTCCCCAGCCAGCCTCAGTAGTTTATCAGAGTTCCCCAGCCAGCCTCAGTAGTTTAGCAGAGTTCCCCAGCCAGCCTCAGTAGTTTAGCAGAGTTCCCCAGCCAGTCTCAGTAGCTTAGCAGTTCCCCAGCCAGCCTCAGTCGTTTAGCAGAGTTCCCCAGCCAGGCTCAGTAGTTTAGCAAAATTCCCCAGCCAGCCTCAGTAGTTTAGCAGAGTTCCCCAGCCAGCCTCAGTAGTTAGCAAAGTTCCCCAGCCAGCCTCAGTAGTTTATCAGAGTTCCCCAGCCAGCCTCAGTAGTTTAGCAGAGTTCCCCAGCCAGCCTCAGTAGTTTAGCAGAGTTCCCCAGCCAGCCTCAGTAGTTTAGCAGAGTTCCCCAGCCAGCCTCAATAGTTTAGCAGAGTTCCCCAGCCAGCCTCAGTAGTTTAGCAGTTCCCCAGCCATCCTCAGTAGTGTATCAGAGTTCCCCAGCCAGCCTCAGTAGTTTAGCAGAGTTCCCCAGCCATCCTCAGTAGTTTATCAGAGTTCCCAGCCAGCCTCAGTAGTTTAGCAGAGTTCCCCAGCCAGCCTCAGTAGTTTAGCAGAGTTCCCCAGCCAGACTCAGTAGTTTAGCAGAGTTCCCCAGCTAGCCTCAGTAGTTTAGCAGAGTTCCCCAGCCAGCCTCAGTAGTTTAGCAGACTTCCCCAGCCAGCCTCAGTAGTTTAGCAGAGTTCCCCAGCCAGTCTCAGTAGTTTAGCAGAGTTCCCCAGCCAGCCTCAGTAGTTTAGCAAAGTTCCCCAGCCAGCCTCAGTAGTTTAGCAGAGTTCCCCAGCCAGCCTCAGTCGTTAGCAAAGTTCCCCAGCCAGCCTCAGTAGATTATCAGAGTTCCCCAGCCAGCCTCAGTAGTTTAGCAGAGGTCCCCAGCCAGCCTCAGTAGTATAGCAGAGTTCCCCAGCCAGCCTCAGTAGATTAGCAGAGTTCCCCAGCCAGCCTCAGTAGTTTAGCAAAGTTCCCCAGCCAGCCTCAGTAGTTTAGCAGAGTTCCCCAGCCAGCCTCAATAGTTTAGCAGAGTTCCCCAGCCAGTCTCAGTAGTTTAGCAGTTCCCCAGCCAGTCTCAGTAGTTTAGCAGTTCCCCAGCCAGCCTCAGTAGTTTAGCAGTTCCCCAGCCAGCCTCCGTATTTTATCAGAGTTCCCTAGCCAGCCTCAGTAGTTTAGCAGAGTTCCCCAGCCAGCCTCAATAGTTTAGCAGAGTGCCCCAGCCAGCCTCAATAGTCTAGCAGAGTTCCCCAGCCAGCCTCAGTAGTTTAGGAGAGTTCCCCAGCCAGCCTCAGTAGTTTATCAGAGTTCCCCAGCCAGTCTCAGTCGTTTAGCAGAGTTCCCCAGCCAGCCTCAGTAGTTTATCAGAGTTCCCCAGCCAGCCTCAGTAGTTTATCAGAGTTCCCCAGCCAGCCTCAGTAGTTTATAAGAGTTCCCAAGACTGCTTCAGTAGTTTAGCAGAGTTTCCCAGCCAGCCTCAGTAGTTTAGCAGAGTTCCCCAGCCAGACTCAGTAGTTTAGCAGAGTTCCCCAGCCAGCCTCAGTAGTGTAGCAGAGTTCCCCAGCCAGCCTCAGTAGTTTAGCAGAGTTCCCCAGCCAGCCTCAGTAGTTTAGCAGAGTTCCCCAGCCAGTCTCAGTAGTTTAGCAGTTCCCCAGCCAACCTCAGTATTTTATCAGAGTTCCCTAGCCAGCCTCAGTAGTTTAGCAGAGTTCCCCAGCCAGACTCAATAGTTTAGCAGAGTTCCCCAACCAGACTCAATAGTTTAGCAGAGTTCCCCAGCCAGCCTCAATAGTTTAGCAGAGTTCCCCAGCCAGCCTCAGTAGATTAGCAGAGTTCCCCAGCCAGTCTCAGTAGTTTAGCAGTTCCCCAGCCAGCCTCAGTAGTTTAGCAGTTCCCCAGCCAGCCTCAGTATTTTATCAGAGTTCCCTAGCCAGCCTCAGTAGTTTAGCAGAGTTCCCCAGCCAGCCTCAATAGTTTAGCAGAGTGCCCCAGCCAGCCTCAATAGTCTAGCAGAGTTCCCCAGCCAGCCTCAGTAGTTTAGCAGAGTTCCCCAGCCAGCCTCAGTAGTTTATCAGAGTTCCCCAGCCAGCCTCAGTAGTTTAGCAGAGTTCCCCAGCCAGCCTCAGTAGTGTAGCAGAGTTCCCCAGCCAGCCTCAATAGTTTAGCAGAGTTCCCCAGCCAGCCTCAGTAGTTTAGCAGTTCCCCAGCCATCCTCAGTAGTGTATCAGAGTTCCCCAGCCAGCCTCAGTAGTTTAGCAGTTCCCCAGCCATCCTCAGTAGTGTATCAGAGTTCCCCAGCCAGCCTCAGTAGTTTATCAGAGTTCCCCAGCCAGCCTCAGTAGTTTAGCAGAGTTCCCCAGCCAGACTCAGTAGTGTAGCAGAGTTCCCCAGCCAGCCTCAATAGTTTAGCAGAGTTCCCCAGACAGCCTCAGTAGTTTATAAGAGTTCCCCAGCCAGCCTCAGTAGTTTATAAGAGTTCCCCAGCCAGCCTCAGTAGTTTAGCAGAGTATCCCAGCCAGCCTCAGTAGTTTAGCAGAGTTCCCCAGCCAGACTCAGTAGTTTAGCAGAGTTCCCCAGCCAGCCTCAGTAGTGTAGCAGAGTTCCCCAGCCAGCCTCAGTAGTTTAGCAGAGTTCCCCAGCCAGACTCAGTAGTTTAGCAGAGTTCCCCAGCTAGCCTCAGTAGTTTAGCAGAGTTCCCCAGCCAGCCTCAGTAGTTTAGCAGACTTCCCCAGCCAGCCTCAGTAGTTTAGCAGAGTTCCCCAGCCAGTCTCAGTAGTTTAGCAGAGTTCCCCAGCCAGCCTCAGTAGTTTAGCAAAGTTCCCCAGCCAGCCTCAGTAGTTTAGCAGAGTTCCCCAGCCAGCCTCAGTCGTTAGCAAAGTTCCCCAGCCAGCCTCAGTAGATTATCAGAGTTCCCCAGCCAGCCTCAGTAGTTTAGCAGAGGTCCCCAGCCAGCCTCAGTAGTTTAGCAGAGTTCCCCAGCCAGCCTCAGTAGATTAGCAGAGTTCCCCAGCCAGCCTCAGTAGTTTAGCAAAGTTCCCCAGCCAGCCTCAGTAGTTTAGCAGAGTTCCCCAGCCAGCCTCAATAGTTTAGCAGAGTTCCCCAGCCAGTCTCAGTAGTTTAGCAGTTCCCCAGCCAGTCTCAGTAGTTTAGCAGTTCCCCAGCCAGCCTCAGTAGTTTAGCAGTTCCCCCAGCCAGCCTCCGTATTTTATCAGAGTTCCCTAGCCAGCCTCAGTAGTTTAGCAGAGTTCCCCAGCCAGCCTCAATAGTTTAGCAGAGTGCCCCAGCCAGCCTCAATAGTCTAGCAGAGTTCCCCAGCCAGCCTCAGTAGTTTAGGAGAGTTCCCCAGCCAGCCTCAGTAGTTTATCAGAGTTCCCCAGCCAGTCTCAGTCGTTTAGCAGAGTTCCCCAGCCAGCCTCAGTAGTTTATCAGAGTTCCCCAGCCAGCCTCAGTAGTTTATCAGAGTTCCCCAGCCAGCCTCAGTAGTTTATAAGAGTTCCCAAGACTGCTTCAGTAGTTTAGCAGAGTTTCCCAGCCAGCCTCAGTAGTTTAGCAGAGTTCCCCAGCCAGACTCAGTAGTTTAGCAGAGTTCCCCAGCCAGCCTCAGTAGTTTAGCAGAGTTCCCCAGCCAGCCTCAGTAGTTTAGCAGAGTTCCCCAGCCAGCCTCAGTAGTTTAGCAGAGTTCCCCAGCCAGTCTCAGTAGTTTAGCAGTTCCCCAGCCAACCTCAGTATTTTATCAGAGTTCCCTAGCCAGCCTCAGTAGTTTAGCAGAGTTCCCCAGCCAGACTCAATAGTTTAGCAGAGTTCCCCAACCAGACTCAATAGTTTAGCAGAGTTCCCCAGCCAGCCTCAATAGTTTAGCAGAGTTCCCCAGCCAGCCTCAGTAGATTAGCAGAGTTCCCCAGCCAGTCTCAGTAGTTTAGCAGTTCCCCAGCCAGCCTCAGTAGTTTAGCAGTTCCCCAGCCAGCCTCAGTATTTTATCAGAGTTCCCTAGCCAGCCTCAGTAGTTTAGCAGAGTTCCCCAGCCAGCCTCAATAGTTTAGCAGAGTGCCCCAGCCAGCCTCAATAGTCTAGCAGAGTTCCCCAGCCAGCCTCAGTAGTTTAGCAGAGTTCCCCAGCCAGCCTCAGTAGTTTATCAGAGTTCCCCAGCCAGCCTCAGTAGTTTAGCAGAGTTCCCCAGCCAGCCTCAGTAGTGTAGCAGAGTTCCCCAGCCAGCCTCAATAGTTTAGCAGAGTTCCCCAGCCAGCCTCAGTAGTTTAGCAGTTCCCCAGCCATCCTCAGTAGTGTATCAGAGTTCCCCAGCCAGCCTCAGTAGTTTAGCAGTTCCCCAGCCATCCTCAGTAGTGTATCAGAGTTCCCCAGCCAGCCTCAGTAGTTTATCAGAGTTCCCCAGCCAGCCTCAGTAGTTTAGCAGAGTTCCCCAGCCAGACTCAGTAGTGTAGCAGAGTTCCCCAGCCAGCATCAATAGTTTAGCAGAGTTCCCCAGACAGCCTCAGTAGTTTATAAGATTTCCCCAGCCAGCCTCAGTAGTTTATAAGAGTTCCCCAGCCAGCCTCAGTAGTTTAGCAGAGTATCCCAGCCAGCCTCAGTAGTTTAGCAGAGTTCCCCAGCCAGACTCAGTAGTTTAGCAGAGTTCCCCAGCCAGCCTCAGTAGTGTAGCAGAGTTCCCCAGCCAGCCTCAGTAGTTTAGCAGAGTTCCCCAGCCAGCCTCAGTAGTTTAGCAGAGTTCCCCAGCCAGCCTCAGTAGTTTAACAGAGTTCCCCAGCCAGCCTCAGTAGTTTAGCAGTTCCCCAGCCAGCCTCAGTATTTTATCAGAGTTCCCTAGCCAGCCTCAGTAGTTTAGCATAGTTCCCCAGCCAGCCTCAATAGTTTAGCAGAGTTCCCCAACCAGACTCAATAGTTTAGCAGAGTTCCCCAGCCAGCCTCAATAGTTTAGCAGAGTTCCCCAGCCAGCCTCAGTAGATTAGCAGAGTTCCCCAGCCAGTCTCAGTAGTTTAGCAGTTCCCCAGCCAGCCTCAGTAGTTTAGCAGTTCCCCAGCCAGCCTCAGTATTTTATCAGAGTTCCCTAGCCAGCCTCAGTAGTTTAGCAGAGTTCCCCAGCCAGCCTCAATAGTTTAGCAGAGTGCCCCAGCCAGCCTCAATAGTCTAGCAGAGTTCCCCAGCCAGCCTCAGTAGTTTAGCAGAGTTCCCCAGCCAGCCTCAGTAGTTTATCAGAGTTCCCCAGCCAGCCTCAGTAGTTTAGCAGAGTTCCCCAGCCAGCATCAGTAGTGTAGCAGAGTTCCCCAGCCAGCCTCAATAGTTTAGCAGAGTTCCCCAGCCAGCCTCAGTAGTTTAGCAGTTCCCCAGCCATCCTCAGTAGTGTATCAGAGTTCCCCAGCCAGCCTCAGTAGTTTAGCAGAGTTCCCCAGCCATCCTCAGTAGTTTAGCAGAGTTCCCCAGCCAGCCTCAGTAGTTTATCAGAGTTCCCCAGCCAGCCTCAGTAGTTTAGCAGAGTTCCCCAGCCAGACTCAGTAGTGTAGCAGAGTTCCCCAGCCAGCCTCAAAAGTTTAGCAGAGTTCCCCAGCCAGCCTCAGTAGTTTAGCAGTTCCCCAGCCATCCTCAGTAGTGTATCAGAGTTCCCCAGCCAGCCTCAGTAGTTTAGCAGAGTTCCCCAGCCATCCTCAGTAGTTTAGCAGAGTTCCCCAGCCAGACTCAGTAGTTTAGCAGAGTTCCCCAGCCAGCCTCAGTAGTTTAGCAGAGTTCCCCAGCCAGCCTCAGTAGTTTAGCAGAGTTCCCCAGCCAGCCTCAGTAGATTAGCAGAGTTCCCCAGCCAGCCTCAGTAGTTTAGCAAAGTTCCCCAGCCAGCCTCAGTAGTTTATCAGAGTTCCCCGGCTAGGCTCAATAGTTTAGCAGACTTCCCCAGCCAGCCTCAGTAGATTAGCAGTGTTCCCAGCCAGCCGCAGTAGTTTATCAGAGTTCCCCAGCCAGTCTCAGTAGCTTAGCAGTTCCCCAGCCAGCCTCAGTAGTTTATCAGAGTTCCCCAGCCAGCCTCAGGTGTTTATCAGAGTTCCCCAGCCAGTCTCAGTAGCTTAGCAGTTCCCCAGCCAGCCTCAGTCGTTTAGCAGAGTTCCCCAGCCAGGCTCAGTAGTTTAGCAAAATTCCCCAGCCAGCCTCAGTAGTTTAGCAGAGTTCCCCAGCCAGCCTCAGTAGTTAGCAAAGTTCCCCAGCCAGCCTCAGTAGTTTATCAGAGTTCCCCAGCCAGCCTCAGTAGTTTAGCAGAGTTCCCCAGCCAGCCTCAGTAGTTTAGCAGAGTTCCCCAGCCAGTCTCAGTAGTTTAGCAGAGTTCCCCAGCCAGACTCAATAGTTTAGCAGAGTTCCCCAGCCAGCCTCAGTAGTTTAGCAGTTCCCCAGCCATCCTCAGTAGTGTATCAGAGTTCCCCAGCCAGCCTCAGTAGTTTAGCAGAGTTCCCCAGCCATCCTCAGTAGTTTATCAGAGTTCCCCAGCCAGCCTCAGTAGTTTAGCAGAGTTCCCCAGCCAGCCTCAGTAGTTTTGCAGAGTTCCCCAGCCAGACTCATTAGTTTAGCAGAGTTCCCCAGCTAGCCTCAGTAGTTTAGCAGAGTTCCCCAGCCAGCCTCAGTAGTTTAGCAGACTTCCCCAGCCAGACTCATTAGTTTAGCAGAGTTCCCCAGCTAGCTTCAGTAGTTTAGCAGAGTTCCCCAGCCAGCCTCAGTAGTTTAGCAAAGTTCCCCAGCCAGCCTCAGTAGTTTAGCAGAGTTCCCCAGCCAGCCTCAGTCGTTAGCAAAGTTCCCCAGCCAGCCTGAGTAGATTATCAGAGTTCCCCAGCCAGCCTCAGTAGTTTAGCAGAGGTCCCCAGCCAGCCTCAGTAGTTTAGCAGAGTTCCCCAGCCAGCCTCAGTAGATTAGCAGAGTTCCCCAGCCAGCCTCAGTAGTTTAGCAAAGTTCCCCAGCCAGCCTCAGTAGTTTAGCAGAGTTCCCCAGCCAGCCTCAATAGTTTAGCAGAGTTCCCCAGCCAGCCTCAGTAGTTTAGCAGTTCCCCAGCCATCCTCAATAGTCTAGCAGAGTTCCCCAGCCAGCCTCAGTAGTTTAGCAGATTTCCCCAGCCATCCTCAGTAGTTTAGCAGAGTTCCCCAGCCAGCCTCAGTCGTTTAGCAGAGTTCCCCAGCCAGCCTCAGTAGTGTAGCAGAGTTCCCCAGCCAGCCTCAATAGTTTAGCAAAGTTCCCGAGCCAGCCTCAGTAGTTTATCAGAGTTCCCCAGCTAGGCTCAATAGTTTAGCAGACTTCCCCAGCCAGCCTCAGTAGATTAGCAGTGTTCCCAGCCAGCCGCAGTAGTTTAGCAGTTCCCCAGCCAGTCTCAGTAGCTTAGCAGTTCCCCAGCCAGCCTCAGTAGTTTATCAGAGTTCCCCAGCCAGCCTCAGTAGTTTATCAGAGTTCCCCAGCCAGCCTCAGTAGTTTAGCAGAGTTCCCCAGCCAGCCTCAGTAGTTTAGCAGAGTTTCCCAGCCAGTCTCAGTAGTTTATCAGAGTTCCTCAGCCAGCCTCAATAGTTTAGCAGAGTTCCCCAGCCAGCCTCAGTAGTTTAGCAGTTCCCCAGCCATCCTCAGTAGTGTGTCAGAGTTCCCCAGCCAGCCTCAGTAGTTTAGCAGAGTTCCCCAGCCATCCTCAGTAGTTTATCAGAGTTCCCCAGCCAGCCTCAGTAGTTTAGCAGAGTTCCCCAGCCAGCCTCAGTAGTTTAGCAGAGTTCCCCAGCCAGACTCAGTAGTTTAGCAGAGTTCCCCAGCTAGCCTCAGTAGTTTAGCAGAGTTCCCCAGCCAGCCTCAGTAGTTTAGCAGACTTCCCCAGCCAGCCTCAGTAGTTTAGCAGAGTTCCCCAGCCAGTCTCAGTAGTTTAGCAGAGTTCCCCAGCCAGCCTCAGTAGTTTAGCAAAGTTCCCCAGCCAGCCTCAGTAGTTTAGCAGAGTTCCCCAGCCAGTCTCAGTCGTTAGCAAAGTTCCCCAGCCAGCCTCAGTAGATTATCAGAGTTCCCCAGCCAGCCTCAGTAGTTTAGCAGAGGTCCCCAGCCAGCCTCAGTAGTTTAGCAGAGTTCCCCAGCCAGCCTCAGTAGTTTAGCAGAGTTCCCCAGCCAGCCTCAGTAGTTTAGCAAAGTTCCCCAGCCAGCCTCAGTAGTTTAGCAGAGTTCCCCAGCCAGCCTCAATAGTTTAGCAGAGTTCCCCAGCCAGCCTCAGTAGTTTAGCAGTTCCCCAGCCATCCTCAATAGTCTAGCAGAGTTCCCCAGCCAGCCTCAGTAGTTTAGCAGAGTTCCCCAGCCAGCCTCAGTAGTTTATCAGAGTTCCCCAGCCAGCCTCAGTAGTTTAGCAGAGTTCCCCAGCCAGCCTCAGTAGTGTAGCAGAGTTCCCCAGCCAGCCTCAATAGTTTAGCAAAGTTCCCCAGCCAGCCTCAGTAGTTTAGCAGAGTTCCCCAGCCAGTCTCAGTAGTTTAGCAGAGTTCCCCAGCCAGACTCAGTAGATTAGCAGAGTTCCCCTGCCAGCCTCAGTAGTTAGCAAAGTTCCCCAGCCAGCCTCAGTAGTTTACCAGTTCCCCAGCCAGCCTCAGTAGTTTAGCAGTTCCCCAGCCAGCCTCAGTAGTTTAGCAGAGTTCCCCAGCCAGCCTCAGTAGTTTAGCAGAGTTCCCCAGCCAGACTCAGTAGTTTAGCAGAGTTCCCCAGCCAGCCTCAGTAGTTTAGCAGAGTTCCCCAGCCAGCCTCAGTAGTTTAGCAGTTCCCCAGCCAGCCTCAATAGTTTAGCAGAGTTCCCCAGCCAGCCTCAGTATTTTAGCAGAGTTCCCCAGCCAGACTCAGTAGTTTAGCAGAGTTCCCCAGCCAGCCCCAGTAGTTTAGCAGAGTTCCCCAGCCAGCCTCAGTAGTTTAGCAAAGTTCCCCAGCCAGCCTCAGTAGTTTATTGAGTTCCCCAGCCAGCCTCAGTAGTTAGCAAAGTTCCCCAGCCAGCCTCAGTAGTTTATCAGAGTTCCCCAGCCAGCCTCTGTAGTTTTGCAGAGTTCCCCAGCCAGCCTCAGTAGTTTAGCAGAGTTCCCCAGCCAGTCTCAGTAGTTTAGCAGAGTTCCCCAGCCAGCCTCAGTAGTTTAGCAGATTTCCCCAGCCAGCCTCAGTAGTTTATCAGAGTTCCCCAGCCAGCCTCAGTAGTTTAGCAGAGTTCCCCAGCCAGCCTCAGTAGTGTAGCAGAGTTCCCCAGCCAGCCTCAATAGTTTAGCAGAGTTCCCCAGCCAGCCTCAGTAGTTTATCAGAGTTCCCCAGCTAGGCTCAATAGTTTAGCAGACTTCCCCAGCCAGCCTCAGTAGTTTATCAGAGTTCCCCAGCCAGCCTCAGTAGTTTATCAGAGTTCCCCAGCCAGTCTCAGTAGCTTAGCAGTTCCCCAGCCAGCCTCAGTAGTTTATCAGAGTTCCCCAGCCAGCCTCAGTAGTTTAGCAGAGTTCCCCAGCCAGCCTCAGTAGTTTAGCAGAGTTTCCCAGCCAGTCTCAGTAGTTTAGCAGAGTTCCCCAGCCAGCCTCAATAGTTTAGCAGAGTTCCCCAGCCAGCCTCAGTAGTTTAGCAGTTCCCCAGCCAGCCTCAGTAGTGTGTCAGAGTTCCCCAGTCAGCCTCAGTAGTTTAGCAGAGTTCCCCAGCCATCCTCAGTAGTTTATCAGAGTTCCCCAGCCAGCCTCAGTAGTTTAGCAGAGTTCCCCAGCCAGCCTCAGTAGTTTAGCAGAGTTCCCCAGCCACGTCAGTAGTTTAGCAGAGTTCCCCAGCCAGACTCAGTAGTTTAGCAGAGTTCCCCAGCTAGCCTCAGTAGTTTAGCAGAGTTCCCCAGCCAGCCTCAGTAGTTTAGCAGACTTCCCCAGCCAGCCTCAGTAGTTTAGCAGAGTTCCCCAGCCAGTCTCAGTAGTTTAGCAGAGTTCCCCAGCCAGCCTCAGTAGTTTAGCAAAGTTCCCCAGCCAGCCTCAGTACTTTAGCAGAGTTCCCCAGCCAGTCTCAGTCGTTAGCAAAGTTCCCCAGCCAGCCTCAGTAGATTATCAGAGTTCCCCAGCCAGCCTCAGTAGTTTAGCAGAGGTCCCCAGCCAGCCTCAGTAGTTTAGCAGAGTTCCCCAGCCAGCCTCAGTAGATTAGCAGAGTTCCCCAGCCAGCCTCAGTAGTTTAGCAAAGTTCCCCAGCCAGCCTCAGTAGTTTAGCAGAGTTCCCCAGCCAGCCTCAATAGTTTAGCAGAGTTCCCCAGCCAGCCTCAATAGTTTAGCAAAGTTCCCCAGCCAGCCTCAGTAGTTTAGCAGAGTCCCCCAGCCAGTCTCAGTAGTTTAGCAGAGTTCCCCAGCCAGACTCAGTAGATTAGCAGAGTTCCCCTGCCAGCCTCAGTAGTTAGCAAAGTTCCCCAGCCAGCCTCAGTAGTTTACCAGTTCCCCAGCCAGCCTCAGTAGTTTAGCAGAGTTCCCCAGCCAGCCTCAGTAGTTTAGCAGAGTTCCCCAGCCAGACTCAGTAGTTTAGCAGAGTTCCCCAGCCAGCCTCAGTAGTTTAGCAGAGTTCCCCAGCCAGCCTCAGTAGTTTGCAGTTCCCCAGCCAGCCTCAATAGTTTAGCAGAGTTCCCCAGCCAGCCTCAGTATTTTAGCAGAGTTCCCCAGCCAGACTCAGTAGTTTAGCAGAGTTCCCCAGCCAGCCCCAGTAGTTTAGCAGAGTTCCCCAGCCAGCCTCAGTAGTTTAGCAAAGTTCCCCAGCCAGCCTCAGTAGTTTATTGAGTTCCCCAGCCAGCCTCAGTAGTTAGCAAAGTTCTCCAGCCAGCCTCAGTAGTTTATCAGAGTTCCCCAGCCAGCCTCAGTAGTTTTGCAGAGTTCCCCAGCCAGCCTCAGTAGTTTAGCAGAGTTCCCCAGCCAGTCTCAGTAGTTTAGCAGAGTTCCCCAGCCAGCCTCAGTAGTTTAGCAGAGTTCCCCAGCCAGCCTCAATAGTTTTGCAGAGTTCCCCAGCCAGCCTCAGTAGTTTAGCAGTTCCCCGGCCAGTCTCAGTAGTGTAGCAGAGTTCCCCAGCCAGCCTCAGTAGTTTAGTAGAGTTCCCCAGCCAGTCTCAGTAGTTTAGCAGAGTTCCCCAGCCAGCCTCAGTAGTTTAGCAGAGTTCCCCAGCCAGTCTTAATAGTTTAGCAGAGTTCCCCAGCCAGTCTCAATAGTTTAGCAGAGTTCCCCAGCCAGCCTCAGTAGTTTAGCAGAGTTCCCCAGCCAGGCTCAGTAGTTTAGCAGAGTTCCCCAGCCAGACTCAGTAGTTTTAGCAAAGTTCCCCAGCCAGCCTCAGTAGTTTAGCAGAGTTCCCCAGCCAGACTCAATAGTTTAGCAGAGTTCCCCAGCCAGCCTCAGTCGTTTAGCAGTTTCCCAGCCAGCCTCAGTAGTGGAGCAGAGTTCCCCAGCCAGCCTCAGTAGTTTAGCAGAGTTCCCCAGCCATCCTCAGTAGTTTAACAGAGTTCCCCAGCCAGCCTCAGTAGTTTAGCAGAGTTCCCCAGCCAGTCTCAGTAGTTTAGCAGAGTTCCCCAGCCAGACTCAATAGTTTAGCAGAGTTCCCCATCCAGCCTCAATAGTTTAGCAGAGTTCCCCAGCCATCCTCAATAGTTTAGCAGATTTCCCCAGCCAGCCTCAGTAGTTTAGCAGAGTTCCCCAGCCAGCCTCAATAGTTTAGCAGAGTTCCCCAGCCAGCCTCAGTAGTTTAGCAGAGTTCCCCAGCCAGCCTCAGTAGTTTAGCAGAGTTCCCCAGCCCGTCTCAGTAGTGTAGCAGAGTTCCCCAGCCAGCCTCAGTAGTTTAGCAGAGTTCCCCAACCAGCCTCAGTAGTTAAGCAAAGTTCCCCAGCCAGCCTCAGTAGTTTAGCAGAGTTCCCCAGCCAGCCTCAGTAGTTTAGCAAAGTTCCCCAGCCGTCTCAATAGTTTAGCAGAGTTCCCCAGCCAGCCTCAGTAGTGTAGCAGAGTTCCCCAGCCAGCCTCAGTAGTTTATATGTGACAGGCTGTCTTCGATCGTATGCAGATCATACCTCAGAGCTGTGCAGAGTATACATTTTTTCTTCACATTGCACCCTATTCCCTATTAAGTGCTCTACTTTTGACCAGGGCCCAGGTCAAACGTAGTGCACTTTATAGGGAATAGGGAGCCATTTGGACTGAGATCGCTACATCAATAGTTTTATTACCCTGATAAAACTTAACACAGCCATTCATATCAATGCTATTGGTCATCAGTGTTTGACTCAGCCACATACTGTATATGTGATGAACGCTGGGCAGAGGCTTCTACTCTGTCTACCTTGGCCGGGTTGTACCCCATTCTCTCACATGCAATGCTGTGGGTGTTTATATTTCTTAGTGCTGGGTAGGCCTGCTGACAGACCAGCAGTACTGTAGGAGTGTGGCTCTGGGTTTCCACTGGAACTGTTACACTTATGAGGAATTCACATTCTGCATTTTTTAGATATACGAAGTGAAGTCTAAAACATTGTTGTAAATGTGTGCTGCATTAAAGTGTGTTAACCTATATCTAATTCCCATTGAACATTATTCAACAATGCAATTGTGGCTATAAGCTCTTCATTACAATGTTTAAACTCTTCATGAGAATTAGTATGGAAATACTTGATATTGTAAGGGCTGTCGTGTGAGAGAGAGACCAAGGTGCAGCGGAGTTAGTGTTCATCATTATTTTAATTGACTAAAGAACACTACACAAAACAAAATGAGAAAACTGACAGCCAAACAGTCCTGTCAGGTGCAAAACACTCAACAGAAACAATTACCCACAAAACCCAAAGGAAAAACATGCTCCTTATGTGTGACTCCCAATCAGCAACAACGAGCTTCAGCTGTGCCTGATTGGGAGCCACACACACACACGGCCCAAAACAAAGAAATACAAAAACATAGAAAAAGGAATATAGAACGCCCACCCAATGTAACACCCTGGCCTAACCAAAATAAAGAACAAAAACCCCTCTCTATGGCCAGGGCGTTACAGATATGCATTTTAGTCACTCAGACGTCTCTGGCATAGCAGTCATGACATAGCATACCTGGCATAGCAGACCTGACATAGCACACCTGACATAGCAGACCTGGCATAGCAGACCTGACAGAGCAGACCTGACATAGCAGGCCTGACATAGAAGACCTGTCATAGCAGACCTGACATAGCAGACCTGAAATAGCAGACCTGGCATACTGTAGCAGACCTGGCATTGCAGACTTGACATTGCAGACCTGACATTGCAGACCTGACATAGCAAACCTGAAATAGCAGACCTGAAATAGCAGACTTGACATAGCAGCCCTGACATTGCAGACCTGGCATACTGTAGCAGACCTGGCATTGCAGACCTGACATAGCAGACCTGACATAGCAGACCTGAAATAGTAGACCTGGCATTCTGTAGCAGACCTGGCATTGCAGACCTGACATAGCAGACCTGACATAGCAGACCTGGCATACTGTAGCAGACCTGGCATTGCAGACCTGACATAGCAGACCTGACATAGCAGACCTGAAATAGCAGACCTGGCATACTGTAGCAGACCTGGCATTGCAGACCTGACATAGCAGACCTGATATAGCAGATCTGAAATAGCAGACCTGGCATACTGGAGCAGACCTGGCATTGCAGACCTGACATAGCAGACCTGGCATAGCAGACCTGGCATAGCAGCCCTGACATTGCAGACCTGGCATAGCAGACCTGGCATAACAGCCCTGAAATAGCAGACCTGACATAGCAGACCTGGCATAGCAGCCCTGACATAGCAGACCTGGCATACCAGACCTGGCATAGCAGCCCTAAAATAGCAGACCTGACATAGCAGACCTGGCATAGCAGCCCTGAAGTAGCAGACCTGACATAGCAGTGTAGCTCCTTCCACACTTTGTTTATGCAGTAGGCTCAGGCAGGCCAGACGGAGAAGGGTATCCCCATTACAGTGGTGTGTGTTGTGCTATGCAGTGATAGGAATCAGTGGTTTTGTGCTATGCAGTGGTGTGCATGATTATCGACCGGCCTGGCGGCGCTGTGCTGTGGTGTGTCGTGCAGGATAATGGCCGTGGCAGCGTGGCTCTGTTGACTGCTCTGTGGTCAGATCATCAGCTCAGCCCTGCAGGGAGGAGGCTTGTGGTTAGACTGCAGACACACAGATACAAAGAGAGCAGGCCAGGCCGTGTAAGAGGAGCAGCTGCTGGAATAGGATTCCCTATTGCTTTGTCTCTCTCTATATATCTATATCTCCTTCTGTCTGTCTGTCTGTCTGTCTGTCTGTCTGTCTGTCTGTCTGTCTGTCTGTCTGTCTGTCTGTCTGTCTGTCTGTCTGTCTGTCTGTCTGTCTGTCTGTCTGTCTCTGTCTCTGTCTCTGTCTCTGTCTCTGTCTCTCTATGTCCTCTTTCTTTCTCTCTCTTCACCCAAACCTCCTTTCTCTTCATTCCTGTCCTTCGCCCTCCAGCATGTTGGGGCAGCGTCTCACCATGGCCACCCTTCCTAATGGCCCCCGCTGTGAGAAAGTTCACACACACACACACACACACACACACACACACACACACACACACACACACACACACACACACACACACACACACACACACACACACACACACACACACACACACATACATACACATACACACACAACATGCAACCACACATGCATCCCAGCCGAGTGCCTGGAGCTAATGCAGCGGTCTGATAAATGGTGGAATCAGCCTGAGGGGAAGCAGGGAGTACTGCGTGCAGCCGGGCATAGCGCTCTGATTCAGCCCTGCTGCTGACGATACTCACATGGTTTCATCAATTCTGCATGGGCTTCAACACACAACACAAACACTATCTGGCTGAGGTCTGCCACAAGCACACCCACAGTTTCACATGCACCTTTCAGTATATTTGGCAATGTGGCAATATTTTGACATCCTTCTAATAGTTTTTGAACATCATCAAATATATTGATTTATATGATGTTTGATTGCTATAGAAACATACTGGCCATTGATCTTGGTCCAAGTGAAATAGTGAGATTGTGTTTACTTGTTGGTTTCAGATACACCAGTGGTTATATGAGTGTGAAGATTAATTGAATTCACTATGATCTCCAATGATCTATCTAGATCTATCTATCTATCTATCTATCTAGAAGTGAGGATTGGGATGAGATAGTTGATATATGATTTTATTTGAATAACAGCCAAACCTCTGTAACCAAGAGATAAAAAGCCTAATTAGTTATATTCAAGCGTTTGTTCCGGCCCACCTTGATTTATCCCAGCTCATACATTATAAGTACCAGAGGCTCCCATCTCATGTCCTGGTATAACTCCATTAGCATCATTTGTGTCTAACCGTGAAAGAGATTGGATTGACAGTTTGTATAATTGAGAGAATTTCATGTCATTGCCTTTGCTTGGTTTTCTATGGTAGGCAAGTACAATGGTTATTGAAACCACAAGAGTAGTTAGTTAAATTAGTTTCTTGAGTTTCAGAAAATGGCTATGGAAACGACAAGTTAGATTAGTTAGCTTGTCAGTTATGACAAGGTCATTTCCATGTAAATGGACTCATGAGCACCAACATGTGAAGCTCATGGGAGCATGTCAAATTGGGTGTCAAATGAGTCTATATTTTTGAGAAATTAAGGCATAGGTATATCCATTTTCCAATCTAAAAATTAGGATGGAAACACTTACTGTCACGTCCCGACCATAGAAAACTGTTATTTTCTATGGTAGAGTAGGTCAGAGCGTGGCAGTTTTTTTTTCTAGTTTAGATTTTCTATGTTGTTATGTTCTAGTTTTTGTATTTCTATGTTTGGCTTTTTTTGGGATGATCTCCAAATAAGTGGCAGCTGGTCATCGTTGTCTCTAATTGGAGATCATACTTAAGTAGTTGTTTTTCCCACCTGGGTTTGTGGGAGATTGTTTTTGAGTAAGTGTATGTTGTAACTCTTCGTCACAGTTTGTTGTTGTGTTCATTCAGTTTATTTGTATGTATTGCATAGTTTCACAGTTTAATAAAGAAAATGTGGAACGATGCACACGCTGCGCTTTGGTCCGCTCCTTCATCCTACAACAACCGTGACAGAATCTCCCACCACCAAAGGACCAAGCAGCATGGTAAACAGCAATGGACATGGGAGGAAATCCTGGATGGGGCAGGACCCTGGACAAGGTCCGGGGTGTATTGCCGTCCTAAGGAGGAGATTGAAGCAGCGAGAGCAGAACGGCGATATTACGAGGCGTTATACCATCAAGGCAAGCAGGCGGAGACAGCGAGAGATGAACAGCAACAATACGAGGAACTAGCACGGCAATGACGGAAGCCCGAGAGGCAGCTCCAACAAACATTTTTTGGGGGGCACACAGGGAGTTTGGTGGAGTCAGGTTTGGGACCTGAGCCAACTCCTCGTGCTTACCGTGGTGAGCTGAGGGGTGAACCAGAACCAGTCAGGGAGACGAGTGAGGAACTCGACGCATGATTCCAGAGAGAGGTGTTAGCATTGAGAATGCTGCAGAGCGGGCGTGCTGAGGAGCGTGACACGAGTCCGGTGTCATATGCACCTGTTTCACGCATCAGGCCTTCAGTGCACCTCCCCAGTCTGGTACGTCCTGTGTCTCCTCCACACACTCGCTTGAGGGAGCGTGTGACCTGTCTGGCACCATGTTTTGCGGTGATACGCATGGTGTCTCCAGTGTGCGTTCACAGCGCAGTGTGTCCTGTGCCAGCACCCCGCG
Source organism: Salmo trutta (assembly GCF_901001165.1). Lineage (NCBI taxonomy): Eukaryota > Metazoa > Chordata > Actinopteri > Salmoniformes > Salmonidae > Salmo > Salmo trutta. The sequence goes on from NC_042985.1 coordinate 15,177,768, forward strand.
CCTGCCGGGCTAAAGTGAGCAACCAGCCAGGACGGATTGTGCCAGCCCTATGCTCCAGACCTCCAGTGCGCCTACACAGCCCAGTACGCCCTGTGCCTGCTCCTCGTACTCGCTCTGAAGTGCGTGTCACCAGTCTGGCGCCACCTGTGCCAGCCCCACGCATCAAGCATCCAGGGCTCCTGCCCAGTCCGGGGTGTCCTGTTCCTGCTCCCCGCACTCGCCCTGAGGTGCGTGTTACCAGTCTGGCGCCACCTGTGCCAGCCCCACGCATCAGGCCTTCAGTGCGCATTCCCAGTCTGGAGTGTCCTGTTCCTGCCCCCCACACTCGCCCTGAGGTGCGTGTTACCAGTTTGGCACCACATGTACAAGCCCCATGCATCAGGCTTCCAGTGCGCCTGCCCAGTCCGGGGTGTCCTGTTCCTGCTCCCCGCACTCGCCCTGAGGTGCATGTTACCAGTCTGGCGCCACCTGTGCCAGCCCCATGCATCAGGCCTCCAGTGCGCATTCCCAGTCCAGAGCTTCCGGCGACAGTTCCCAGTCCAGAGCCTCCGGCAACAGTTCCCAGTCCAGAGCTTCCGGCGACAGTTCCCAGTCCAGAGCTTCCGGGCGACAGTTCCCAGTCCAGAGCTTCCGGCGACAGTTCCCTGTCCAGAGCTTCCGGGCGACAGTTCCCAGTCCAGAGCCTCCGGCAACAGTTCCCAGTCCAGAGCTTCCGGCGACAGTTCCCAGTCCAGAGCTTCCGGGCGACAGTTCCCAGTCCAGAGCTTCCGGCGACAGTTCCCAGTCCAGAGCTTCCGGCGACAGTTCCCTGTCCAGAGCCTCCGGCAACAGTTCCCAGTCCAGAGCTTCCGGCGACAGTTCCCAGTCCAGAGCTTCCGGGCGACAGTTCCCAGTCCAGAGCTTCCGGCGACAGTTCCCAGTCCAGAGCTTCCGGCGACAGTTCCCTGTCCAGAGCTTCCGGGCGACAGTTCCCAGTCCTGAGCTTCCGGCGACAGTTCCCAGTCCGGAACCTCCTGAGACGGCCCCCAGTCCGGAGCCTCCAGCGACGGCCTCCAGTCCGGGGTCTCCAGCGACGGCCCCCAGTCCGGAGCCTCCTGAGACGGCCCCCAGTCCGGAGCCTCCTGAGACGGCCCCCAGTCCGGAGCCTCCTGAGACGGCCCCCAGTCCGAAGCCTCCTGAGACGGCCCCCAGTCCGAAGCCTCCTGAGACGGCCCCCAGTCCGGAGTCTTCTGAGACGGCCCCCAGTCCGAGGTCTCCTGAGACGGCCCCCAGTCCGGAGCCTCCTGAGACGGTCCCCAGTCCGGAGCCTCCTGAGACGGTCCCCAGTCCGGGGTCTCCAGCGACGGCCCCCAGTCCGGAGCCTCCTGAGACGGCCCCCAGTCCGGAGCCTCCTGAGACGGCCCCCAGTCCGAAGCCTCCTGAGACGGCCTCCAGTCCGGAGTCTTCTGAGACGGCCCCCAGTCCGAGGTCTCCAGCGACGGCCCCCAGTCCGGGGTCTCCTGAGACGGCCCCCAGTCCGGGGTCTCCAGCGACGGCCCCCAGTCCGGGGTCTCCAGCGATGGCCCGCAGTCCGGAGTCTCCAGCGGCAGTCTGCAGTCCAGAACCTCCAGTGATGATCCACGGTCCGGGTCCTTCGGCGACGATCCAGGGTCCAGTGACACAAAAGCGGAGGGATCAGCAGGCGGAGCAGGGGTTACGCCCCGAACCGGAGCCGCCTCCTCTGCTGGAGGATCCGCAGGTTGAGAAGGTTCTTCGTCCTGCACCAGAGCCGCAACCGACATTAGTCACCCACCCTAACCCTCCCTCCCTCCCTTTTTTTGTATTTTTTTTGTTTTAGGTGGCGTTCGGAGTCCGCACCTTTGGGGGGGGTGTGCTGTCACATCCTAACCATAGAAAGCTGTTATTTTCTATGGTAGAGTAGGTCAGGGCGTGACATTCTTTTTTCTAGTTTAGATTTTCTATGTTATGTTCTAGTTTTTGTATTTCTATGTTGGGCTTTTTTGGGATCTCCAATTAGAGGCAGCTGGTCATCGTTGTCTCTAATTGGAGATCATACTTAAGTAGTTGTTTTTCCCACCTGGGTTTGTGGGAGATTGTTTTTGAGTAAGTGTGTGTTGTAACTCTTTGTCACGGTTTGTTGTTTTGTTCATTCAGTTTATTTGTATGTATTGCATAGTTTCACAGTTTAATAAAGAAAATGTGGAACGATACACACGCTGCGCTTTGGTCCTCTCCTTCATCCTACGACAACCGTGACACTTACTGTATATTTACTTTTTGAGAAATCTTTCTGCCTTCTGTAAGTTTAAGAAACATCGCTTTGCGCCTTGAAATTCCGATACCAAAAACACACACATCTTTAAGATATTTTCTAAATGATTTCCCTCATGAAGATGGAGGATGATTTAAGTTCAGAGAAGTAACAAGTAAAGGTCGACCTGTCAATTAGTTGTAATGTGTTTACTGATATCAGTTTTGCTTATTTCTTTAAGTGGTTAAACTGGAATTACGTTACCAAATTGATATCGGAATTTCCGAAAAATCAGTAACGGAATTTCTGCAATTGAATTGGCTACAATGGGAAATCATAGTAGTCACAAACCACAGTTTGGTTCACAAGTTTGAACAGCACAGTAGAGTACAGTAAAGAAAAGTACTGTTTAGTAGAGTAGAGTTGAGTACACTATATTGTACTGTACCGAACTATACTCTACTTTACTGTACTGTACCGAACTTTACTCTACTGTACTCTACTGAACTCTACTGTACTCTACTGTACTCTAGTGAACTATACTGTTCTGTGTTGTTCTGTCCTGTACTCTACTGAACTGTACTCTACTGTACTGTACTCCACTGTACTCTACTGAACTGTACTCTACTGTACTCTACTGTACTCTACTGAACTGTACTGTACTCTAGTGAACTCTACTGTACTCTAGTGAACTGTACTGTACTCTAGTGAACTCTACTGTTCTGTGTTGTTCTGTCCTGTACTCTACTGAACTGTACTGTACTCTACTGTACTCTACTGAACTGTGTTGTTCTGTCCTGTACTCTACGGAACTGTACTCTACTGTACTGTACTCTACTGTACTCTACTGAACTGTACTCTACTGTACTCTAGTGAACTCTATTGTACTCTAGCGAACTATACTGTTCTGTGTTGTTCTGTCCTGTACTCTACTGAACTGTACTCTACTGTACTCTACTGAACTGTACTCTACTGTACTCTAGTGAACTCTACTGTACTCTAGTGAACTGTTCTGTCCTGTACTCTACTGAACTGTACTCTACTGTACTGTACTCTACTGTACTCTACTGAACTGTACTCTGTAATATGTGTGTGTAGAATAATACCCAAATATGCAAAGGAGGATATTGGATATTTATACCTTTGTGTACCTATTTAGGATACATAACCATGAAGAGAACGACATTCATAACCATAATTATGCATTTCTGTGTAGTACAGATACGGGACCCATGATGAAGTTCTCCCATCTCATCAGTATTCTCAATGAGCAACACAATATCACAGATCATCCATCTATATGTGTGTCCCAAATCCTATTTCCTATATAGTGCACTCCTTTTGACCAAAGCCCCAGGGAATAGGGTTCCATTGGGGATGCAGACTATGTGTATGTGTTGGTCAGAGTTGATGAGAAGTGCACATGGAGATCAGAGATGTGTCTATCTGATGCATTTCCTCACACAGAGTGGTTATTTCTCACGCCTAAGAACATAATGTCACCCCATTTCCTATATAGCGCACTACTTCCCATAGTGTACTGGTCAAAAGATGTGCACTATACATGTATAGGGAATAGAGTGCCATTTGGGACGCACCCATAGCCTCTTGGCTAAAGATCTCTTCCACATCACAATACAGTGCTGCTTCATTGTTCTATCTTACTGTCACAGCCTGCCTATAGAGCCAGCAGGCCCCATCCTTCCTCAGCCACCAGGCTCATCCATTACCTGATGAGTGTAGAGCGCTACAGGCCTCTCCACTGTTAACCAGGTCTAATCCGGCTGGGTGCTGTCTGACATCTATCACTAGTTGACTTGGAGCTTTACCATGGAGCTTTAATCCTTATTACCACTCCCCTCTCTGGTGAAATAAATCACACACGCACACACACATCTGGGCAGCAGGGCTGGGGCAGCTCTCTCACTTTCACTCTCTCTCTTTCACTCACACACACACACACACACACACACACACACACACACACACACACACACACACACACACACACACACACACACACACACACACACACACACACCACACACACACACACACACTCCTCAGGGACCAGGCTGAGAGCGGTGCACTCTGCTGTAACTGTAGCTGTACCTCTAACCTCAACCTGTCCCCTTTTATATCGAGTGCAATGGTTGTTTGATTGCCAGAGGTTTAGGCCCTGGAGCAACAATGGAAGGAAACTTCATCATTTAAACTGTTATGATCTTTTACTGTGTTCTATTGCTGCATTATTATCATAGCCTCAGTCCATTGCTGTAGCCTAGGCACTTTCTTTGATATCACTTTCAATAGAAGGAGGCTAAGATCATTTGTATGGTATTTAAGTCATTTGGGGTTTGTGTGAGTGTGAAGGAGACAAACTGAATCCCAGACTATTTTTTATCAGCCTCATCGATCTGGTTCTCCCTCCTCCTTTCTCCTCCTCCCCTCCTCCCTCCTCCTCCCACCTCCTTCCCCTCCTCATCTTCTCTTCCCCCCTCCTCCCCCTCCATCTTCTTCGTCCCTCTCCTCCATCCTTCTCCCCCTCCCTCCTCCCCTCCCAGACTTGACCTTCAGTGTGGGAGGTATCACAGATTCCTGTTTTCTCTGTTTGTCGTCAGCACCTTCTCAGGCGGTTGAGGTTTCTCCCTCTCCCTCCAAACTCAGATGAGCGCTGCCATAGGCCTGTGTGTGTGTGTGTGTGTGTGTGTGTGTGTGTGTGTGTGTGTGTGTGTGTGTGTGTGTGTGTGTGTGTGTGTGTGTGTGTGTGTGTGTGAGGAAGGGGTTCTGCTGTGTGTGGAGCTGCAGGCAGGCAGGGGCCTGTATTGATGTCTGCTAGCTGCCTCCCCTGGGCAGGGCTCTGTGGGATAGTGTGTCAGTAGGACAAAGGGTTGGCGCCACCCGTCCTGCTCTATGCGCCACTAACTACAATTAATTACAAACCAATCGAATTTGTTGCAGCCAATTGGTAAACTAATTGGTCATTTCAGCTGGACATCTAGCCATGGCGATCGCCGGGGTCCTGGGCCAGCCGAGTTCTTTCTCTGAGGGACTTTTGTTCTCTCTGTGACTGTCCGTGGATCTGCCTGAACAAAATAAATGCATTTTATAGCCCGCGGAGGCAGCCGGGGTTGGAGAAAGACCAGTTACTCACGCACACACACATACACACACATACACACACACTCCTCCGGCTGCTTGTCCTGTTTGTCTCTTCTAGGCTGTGGACAGAGTGGTGGACAGGGGATACAGAGGGTTCGGGTTACGACTATACCCCTCCTAGAGGCACAGCCCTGGGCTCTGGGTCTTTCCAGACATTCCCCTCAAATAGGGCCATTAGCTGGGAGCGAAGCCTTGTTCTCCCGGCCCATTTAGGGCTGTGCTCTGCCTTTCAGACTTTCTGTAGGACTGGTAATGTGTCAGGTAGGTGGTGGGGAGGGATGCAGGAGGGGGGCAGACAGGATAACAAGCTTATTTTATATAGTACCAAGACAGGATTTATTTTCTTCAAAAACCTCCCTTTATTTCTCTTTCTCAAGTTGGTCAATGCTAGGATAGTGGGTTTGATTCCTGTATATGTTATATTGTGTAATGTCCTTGGTTTTGCATACACTGAATAACTCTCAAAGGGCAATTTCAGTCAGCCAGACGTCAATGTGTCTCCTTGTCAGTCTTTCTGAGAGGAAGTGGATGAAAGGGAAAGGAAGGCATGTGGAGGTGATAGGGTTTCTGAGAAGCATCAATCTCCCAATTAGTCCTGAAATAACCTGACTGGGTCTGGAACAGCAGAGACAGGGGAGAGAGAGGGGTGAGAAGGAAGACAGGGAGGAGGGGGATCGGTGCTCAGCTCACTGAGCCTGTCAGTAGTGGAACCAGAGAGGCCGGGAGGAGTGTGGCGGAGAGGGAGAGAGAGAGAGAACGAGAGAGAGAGATGGAAAGAGAGACACCTTCCTCTTGACAGCTCTACCTCCATTTGACTGAAATATTATCACACTGTGAATGGCTGAGTCTCTGCTTCTTGGTAAAACAGCAGTCCAGCATTTCTTAGGAATGCTGGTTGTGTTTCACAAGAAACTGTTACAGTACTGGGATTTCAAACTTGTTTGGACTTATTCCAGTTAAGACGAACAGAGTTTGAACACAGATGCCCAGGATAGGTTGGTTTCCCTGGCTCATTGTGACCAATGTATACCAGTCCCAATGTCAAGAACCCTAAAACTGAAAAACAACTGGCATCATAAACAGAGTGGGTCAATGGGCTGAGCTGTAATTTAAGGTAATCCACCAGTTTATTGGCTCTAACAGAATGACCAGTACACCCATAAATTGATTAAGGCATAAAAGTGCAGGGCTTTTACGCAGGGCCACAATTTGTGCTTTTAGCTCAGACTGTACATTGATTGGTTTACTAGTTGTTTGCATACATATGTTACATACGTGGCACATGGCTTTGTTTCCCATAAGGGTAATAACTCAGTTTACTGGATGGAGAAATGTATATTACATGAGCTAGTTGGTAGTATTACACTGACTCCCCCACTGGGAGGTAGTAATGGTGAACTTCAGTCATCATCAGGGGAGGTAGTAATGGTGAACTTCAAGTCATCATCAGGGGAGGTAGTAATGGTGAACTTCAGTCATCATCAGGGGAGGTAGTAATGGTGAACTTCAGTCATCATCAGGGGAGGTAGTAATGGTGAACTTCAAGTCATCATCAGGGGAGGTAGTAATGGTGAACTTCAGTCATCATCAGGGGAGGTAGTAATGGTGAACTTCAGTCATCATCAGGGGAGGTAGTAATGGTGAACTTCAGTCATCATCAGGGGAGGTAGTAATGGTGAACTTCAAGTCATCATCAGGGGAGTTAGTAATGGTGAACTTCAAGTCATCATCAGAGGAGGTAGTAATGGTGAACTTCAAGTCATCATCAGGGGAGGTAGTAATGGTGAACTTCAGTCATCATCAGGGGAGGTAGTAATGGTGAACTTCAGTCATCATCAGGGGAGGTAGTAATGGTGAACTTCAAGTCATCATCAGGGGAGGTAGTAATGGTGAACTTCAAGTCATCATCAGGGGAGAGAGTAATGGTGAACTTCAGTCATCATCAGGGGAGGTAGTAATGGTGAACTTCAGTCATCATCAGGGGAGGTAGTAATGGTGAAGTTCCGTCATCATCAGGGGAGGTAGTAATGGTGAACTTCAAGTCATCACCAGGGGAGGTAGTAATGGTGAACTTCAGTCATCATCAGGGGAGGTAGTAATGGTGAACTTCAGTCATCATCAGGGGAGGTAGTAATGGTGAACTTCAGTCATCATCAGGGGAGGTAGTAATGGTGAACTTCAAGTCATCATCAGGGGAGTTAGTAATGGTGAACTTCAAGTCATCATCAGGGGAGATAGTAATGGTGAACTTCAAGTCATCATCAGGGGAGGTAGTAATGGTGAACTTCAGTCATCATCAGGGGAGGTAGTAATGGTGAACTTCAGTCATCATCAGGGGAGGTAGTAATGGTGAACTTCAAGTCATCATCAGGGGAGGTAGTAATGGTGAACTTCAAGTCATCATCAGGGGAGGTAGTAATGGTGAACTTCAGTCATCATCAGGGGAGGTAGTAATGGTGAACTTCAGTCATCATCCGGGGAGGTAGTAATGGTGAACTTCAGTCATCATCAGGGGAGGTAGTAATGGTGAACTTCAATCATCATCAGGGGAGGTTGTAATGGTGAACTTCAGTCATCATCAGGGGAGGTAGTAATGGTGAACTTCAGTCATCATCAGGGGAGGTAGTAATGGTGAACTTCAGTCATCATCAGGGGAGGTAGTAATGGTGAACTTCCGTCATCATCAGGGGAGGTAGTAATGGTGAACTTCAAGTCATCATCAGGGGAGGTAGTAATGGTGAACTTCAGTCATCATCAGGGGAGGTAGTAATGGTGAAATTCAGTCATCATCAGGGGAGGTAGTAATGGTGAACTTCAGTCATCATCAGGGGAGGTAGTAATGGTGAACTTCAATCATCATCAGGGGAGGTTGTAATGGTGAACTTCAGTCATCATCAGGGGAGGTAGTAATGGTGAACTTCAGTCATCATCAGGGGAGGTAGTAATGGTGAACTTCAGTCATCATCAGGGGAGGTAGTAATGGTGAACTTCAGTCATCATCAGGGGAGGTAGTAATGGTGAACTTCCGTCATCATCAGGGGAGGTAGTAATGGTGAACTTCAAGTCATCATCAGGGGAGGTAGTAATGGTGAACTTCAGTCATCATCAGGGGAGGTAGTAATGGTGAACTTCAGTCATCATCAGGGGAGGTAGTAATGGTGAACTTCCGTCATCATCAGGGGAGGTAGTAATGGTGAACTTCAAGTCATCACCAGGGGAGGTAGTAATGGTGAACTTCAGTCATCATCAGGGGAGGTAGTAATGGTGAACTTCAGTCATCATCAGGGGAGGTAGTAATGGTGAACTTCAGTCATCATCAGGGGAGGTAGTAATGGTGAACTTCAAGTCATCATCAGGGGAGTTAGTAATGGTGAACTTCAAGTCATCATCAGGGGAGATAGTAATGGTGAACTTCAAGTCATCATCAGGGGAGGTAGTAATGGTGAACTTCAGTCATCATCAGGGGAGGTAGTAATGGTGAACTTCAGTCATCATCAGGGGAGGTAGTAATGGTGAACTTCAAGTCATCATCAGGGGAGGTAGTAATGGTGAACTTCAAGTCATCATCAGGGGAGGTAGTAATGGTGAACTTCAGTCATCATCAGGGGAGGTAGTAATGGTGAACTTCAGTCATCATCCGGGGAGGTAGTAATGGTGAACTTCAGTCATCATCAGGGGAGGTAGTAATGGTGAACTTCAATCATCATCAGGGGAGGTTGTAATGGTGAACTTCAGTCATCATCAGGGGAGGTAGTAATGGTGAACTTCAGTCATCATCAGGGGAGGTAGTAATGGTGAACTTCAGTCATCATCAGGGGAGGTAGTAATGGTGAACTTCAGTCATCATCAGGGGAGGTAGTAATGGTGAACTTCCGTCATCATCAGGGGAGGTAGTAATGGTGAACTTCAAGTCATCATCAGGGGAGGTAGTAATGGTGAACTTCAGTCATCATCAGGGGAGGTAGTAATGGTGAACTTCAGTCATCATCAGGGGAGGTAGTAATGGTGAACTTCCGTCATCATCAGGGGAGGTAGTAATGGTGAACTTCAAGTCATCATCAGGGGAGGTAGTAATGGTGAACTTCAGTCATCATCAGGGGAGGTAGTAATGGTGAACTTCAGTCATCACCAGGGGAGGTAGTAATGGTGAACTTCAGTCATCATCAGGGGAGGTAGTAATGGTGAACTTCAAGTCATCATCAGGGGAGGTAGTAATGGTGAACTTCAAGTCATCATCAGGGGAGGTAGTAATGGTGAACCTCAAGTCATCATCAGGGGAGGTAGTAATGGTGAACTTCAGTCATCATCAGGGGAGGTAGTAATGGTGAACTTCAGTCATCATCAGGGGAGGTAGTAATGGTGAACTTCAAGTCATCATCAGGGGAGGTAGTAATGGTGAACTTCAATCATCATCAGGGGAGGTTGTAATGGTGAACTTCAGTCATCATCAGGGGAGGTAGTAATGGTGAACTTCAGTCATCATCAGGGGAGGTAGTAATGGTGAACTTCAGTCATCATCAGGGGAGGTAGTAATGGTGAACTTCAGTCATCATCAGGGGAGGTAGTAATGGTGAACTTCAGTCATCATCAGGGGAGATAGTAATGTTGAACTTCAAGTCATCATCAGGGGAGGTAGTAATGGTGAACTTCAGTCATCATCAGGGGAGGTAGTAATGGTGAACTTCCGTCATCATCAGGGGAGGTAGTAATGGTGAACTTCAAGTCATCATCAGGGGAGGTAGTAATGGTGAACTTCAGTCATCATCAGGGGAGGTAGTAATGGTGAACTTCAGTCATCATCATGGGAGGTAGTAATGGTGAACTTCAGTCATCATCAGGGGAGGTAGTAATGGTGAACTTCAAGTCATCATCAGGGGAGGTAGTAATGGTGAACTTCAAGTCATCATCAGGGGAGGTAGTAATGGTGAACCTCAAGTCATCATCAGGGGAGGTAGTAATGGTGAACTTCAGTCATCATCAGGGGAGGTAGTAATGGTGAACTTCAGTCATCATCAGGGGAGGTAGTAATGGTGAACTTCAAGTCATCATCAGGGGAGGTAGTAATGGTGAACTTCAATCATCATCAGGGGAGGTTGTAATGGTGAACTTCAGTCATCATCAGGGGAGGTAGTAATGGTGAACTTCAGTCATCATCAGGGGAGGTAGTAATGGTGAACTTCAGTCATCATCAGGGGAGGTAGTAATGGTGAACTTCAGTCATCATCAGGGGAGGTAGTAATGGTGAACTTCAGTCATCATCAGGGGAGGTAGTAATGGTGAACTTCAATCATCATCATCGTAATGAAACAGCCTTAGAAAAAATGTATCCACCTAGGACCATAAAGGGTTATTTGGCTTGGCCCTGTGTAGAAAAAACATTCATGGTTCTAGGTAGAACATTTTCAACCAACAAAAAACTGTTTTAGAACTCTTTGTTTTGGATGAACAAGGTTCCATGTAGAACCTGTGTCCTTGTTGGAGAACCCTTTTAGAACCCTTTTATCTAAGAGTGATATCCAGTGCAGTTCTTATGCTGGCTTTTAGTTTTCTGTGAGGTAAAGTTGCAGTATTTTAGAGCTAGATTTCCCGTAACTGATCTGCCATGAGACAATGTGACTTAGAGGTTTCACCTATTACATTAACACTGCTGATCCATGCAGGATAAACAGAAAGGCTAACCAGATTACAAGCACATTCCCTTCTCAAATACCCAGTCTACATTGCCAGGATCCTAGGCCCCCATTGGACTAAAACTAGAGGATCAATCGCTGCCCAAAAATCATTTGTTTAATTCGATTTGTGTGGATTTTCTCTCCTTAAGCACGGAAACAGTGGAAAGAAAAATACAAGTGTAAAAAGTGTGGTTAGAGTCTGCTGAAACATTGGTTCAATATGTACATTATTCTGCAACCCGACACCACAGGAAATAGATATTGATCATGATGACCATTTAGTCACTGTGGAAGCTAGTGGAGTGAGTGGGGGCCGGGCTGGACTCAGACAGTGTTAGGGCCAAAGAAGAAGAACAAGAACAAGAAGAAGAACAAGAAGCACAAGAAGAAAAAGAAGTCGAAGAAGAAGTCGAAGAAGAAGAAGTAGAACAAGAACAAGAAGCACAAGAAGAAAAAGAAGTCGAAGAAAAAGAAGTCGAAGAAGAAGAAGTCGAAGAAGAAGAAGTAGAAGAAGAACAAGAACAAGAAGAAGAACAAGAATTACAAGAAGAAAAAGAAGTCGAAGAAGAAGAAGTCGAAGAAGAAGAAGTAGAAGAAGAACAAGAACAAGAAGAAGAACAAGAATTACAAGAAGAAAAAGAAGTCGAAGAAGAAGAAGTCGAAGAAGAAGTAGAAGAAGTGTTACATGTGATGTATGTGTGATCCAGAAGAGCTGGTAGAAATGCACTTCAACCACTGCTGTGAAGTCTGCTTGTGCTGTTACTCACTTAGAGCTATTTGTGTCCTCCCTCTCTCTTTCTTTGGCGTTTGCATTATTCAATCCCAGAAAACTCTCTTTCCGAGGCTAGGGTCACAGCTTGGCTCTCTGCTAGCTTCCGTTAGCATCACTGTTTTATCTGGCTGGCTGTACCTGCCATGTTGAAAGATTAATCAGTAACCAGTCATGCATGTGAGAACAGTCTACATTCTAATGGGTCATGTGGGTGTGTTGGGCTCACCTCTCCTCCTCCTCTTGGCTGATGTCGTACTTCTGCCTGAAGTGGATGAATCTCAACATATTCCTTCCTGCTCCATATCCATAGGAGGACTTTCTTAGTGGGATTTTCCTGTAACAACTGAGCTCTTTCTATGCTTTGAGCTATGCCTTGAATGTAACACATTATTTTACACACCAATACAGTGTATTTAATATGTTGAAAATATGAATGCCTATCTGATTTAGACAGATTGCACTACTAACCTTGTGGTGAACCAAACTGTACCCCTAAAACAAGACAAAAGCTATGGTGTCGAATCGTTCTGGTTCTTAGTCCCCAACACTGATGTCACCAGTCAGTGAATTATTTATATGGAAATGTAGAGTTTTTATCAGCCTCCTCATCTGAGGAATTCCATCACCATTGATTGGTTGACCAGACTAGCAGGACGTACAGTACAGGATATTCAGTGTAGTGAAGGGTAAATGCTGTTTACTCACCTTTTTTATTTTGTAAGAAAAGACATTGAAAGTATAGCGTCGTTGATCACTACACCAATGAGGATGTAAGACAGTGAATCTAAGAAGATTCAACATATCTATTGTTTTTAATCAGTCTGCTATTTTGGGTTGTGGAGGGTGTCAGTCTGAAATATGAAATCCTCCCTTTGACAAACAACACTGGAGCCAAGCAACACTGAACACCCAACCTATGGCTGGAGTGGGGGGTTAGGCTAACAATAGCCCAACAGCCTTGAGAAGAATAAAGGCTGCAATTTAGCCTAATGAGGAAAATGAGAGAGAGATCGTTCCTTAATCACCGTGGCTGTTGTGTTTCTGTTCGTCTTTAACAAGTAGTCTAAACAGCAGGATAATTCTCTGATCCACCCAACAAGGCGTCTGGACCACTCCAAGACCAACGCCCAGGCCTCCTTTTGATCTGGCTTGAGATAGCAGCACTCCCCATATGCCATTAAAACGCCATTCATCTCAATATGTTAGGCAGGTCTTCATACAGCAGCCCACGTGTTGTTGATCTTTATTTAACTCTGCAGATGCTCCTCATACCCCACAATGCTGCTAATATTACACTATCGAGGAGGAAGCTAAAGTATCAAACCCTTACTGTTATTGGTGTTGATTGAGATGTTTGATTTGATTGGTGATCTCCTATTCTGCTACTGTCCATCAGCAATCCTCTAATCCTACAAGGCCTGTGTGTAACATAATGATTCCTAAACTGACTGTACATGCAAGATATATGACACGCTCAGAATCAAAGGGGGGCTTTATTTGAGTATGTCCAAAATAAGCCCTCAGACAAGTCAAACTGAGAGGAGAGGAGAGGAGAGGAGAGGAGAGGAGAGGAGAGGAGAGGAGAGGCTTATATGACTGAGTGGGAGCAGGTGGACTGGAGGATTTGTTGTGACTGCAGCAGAGAAAGAGAGAGGGAAAGAGAGACAGATAGAGAAATGCATGGAGAAAGATATAGAGAGCGAGAGGTAGAGGGAAAAAGAAAGAGAGCGGAAGATGGATGGAGGGAGAGAGAGAGAAATAGAGAATGAGAGAGAGAGAGAGGAAGAGAGAAAGCAGGCATGGAGGGAGCCTGGAGTGTGCTGGGCCTGGCCCCAGTGGAGTCATCGATCCAGGCAGGCCTTACATCAGAGACAGGAAATCTGAGCCATGACTGCCTGCATGTTTCATCATCCCCACATCCCTCTTTTCCATCTCTTTCTCTCTCTATCTCTCTATCTCTCTATCTATCCCCCCCTCTCTCTCTCTATCTATCTATTCTCTCTCTATCTATCCTCTCTCTCTCTCTCTCTCTATCTATCCTCTCTCTCTCTCTCTATCTATCCTCTCTCTCTATCTATCCTCTCTCTATCTATCCTCTCTCTATCTATCCCTCTCTCTTTCTCTCTCTCTCTCTCTATTTCTCTCTATCTATCCCTCTCTCTCTATCTATCCTCTCTCTTTCTCTCCCTCTCTCTCTCTCTCTCTCTCTCTCTATTTCTCTCTCTTTCTCTCTCTCTCTCCCTCTCTCTCTCTCCCCATCTCCCTCTCCCCCCTCTGCAATGGCAGCTGGCAGGCCCCACAGCCCCCCAGCAAAATCCAAAACATGTACTCCCTCCAGGAAGGCAGCTACCGGGGCCGGGGTAGTGGGGAACCAGGATTTGCTGTCATCCTAACGGAGCTGCTGTCAATTTATCATCCAGCTCAGGCCTCAGTGTGTACAGCTCTAAGTGCACACAGCCATCCATTCACAGACTCTCATTCTTTATGTGTAAGTCTCTGTGTGACAGTGAGAGTGACTGCCTGGCTGGCTGCTCAGGCTATTGTTTTGAAGGGGGCCATGTATATGTGTAGCAAGGTCAGAGCAGTACGGCTGGAGGGTAAAGGGGTTAGATTGAATTTGTTTAGGCTTCAGGTGAGGCCCCAGTGGGAACCAACACCCCTTGCTCCCCCCTCCACTCACTTCTCCCCTCTTCCCCTCCACTCTTCCATCGCTCAGCAGACTGAGTGCTCGGCTCTATGGGGTCCAGACAGCTCTCCAGCACTGAGGACATTTCAGGTCTGCTGAGCACAAACTTGAACGTTGTGAAAATTCTGTGCAACTTCCAGTGGCGTTTACTTTGAAAACTGAGGCTGTACCCGCTTTAAGTTGCAATTTTAACAGTGGCCAAACAGGCTACTGTTGCTATTTGATCATAATGTAGGCCTACCAGAGTGGCCTACCATCAAAAACAATAAAGAAAATGCATCCCGTAACATTTTAACATGGAAATAGCTGTTCTATCATTCAGCCTACAGTAGCAGACAGTGTGTGGTGTTCAATGTAGGCCGACATTCCATGAGACTTTTGGAAAAAAACATGCAGGGCTTGACATTAACCTGTTTATCCACTTGTCCTTCAGACAAGGATGTGACTGAAAATGTTGTTGTTGTGTTTGATGCAAGAAACCACTTTACAAAATAACATGCATTATTATTCCCATACCATTAGTACAGAGAATCAGACAAATTATGCTACACTCTGCCTATTAGCTACTTAGCTTATTCAAGCCTGTCTCAAAATACAACACTGGCCCTTTAAGACAAAAAAAAGCTCTTTACCTGACTTGCTTTTCAAAGATGTCTAGAAATGTACACGTTTTGTGCTCCTGTAGGAAGCAATCACTCCCCTATTGCTGACTACAAATTATCTATAACTGGGCTAATAACTCACTAACTAGCCAAGGATATGAACAAAATGTGCACACATGTCTACATGCCGCTCTTGCTTGGATCTCAAAACAAGCGCATCTCCTCAAGACCACTCATGCTGTAAACACAGTCCAGTTCAAAGTAAATTGCACAGATCCATATATGGCAATGGTCTATTTGCGTATGGGCCTACTGCAGCTCTGATTGGATATGCCGCACCCGTCTGTGTAGAGTAGGGGCTGAGTCTTGCACAATAGAATCATACTCCGATGCATTGTGCCTACAACAAAATATTTTGCATAGTTCATTTTGTTTCGGTATGTTGCATTGAAGATGGCTAATATTGCGTTGATTCATCACAATTGCCACAGCAAAGGGAAAAAAAACTCTAGAAAGTTGAGTAAAGTTCAATCTTGTGCTTTTCTCAGAGGGCTGATATTTCTTCTGCGCTCTGCATGGCAGTCCTAGGGGAGCTGCATGGCAGTCTCTGGGCTACTGTGTGCTTGCGCACGGGCGCAGTTTAGAGGGAACATTGCTCCAGTTTCCCCTATGGACTGCGGGACTGTTCTGGGGAGCATCTGCCGAAACGGGCTGTCCTGGCTGCTGTCTTACTGCTGCTGTTGTAGGGGCTGGTGTTCATCCATACTGTTTTGTTGCTGGGTGGAGGCTGGTGTACATCTAAAATGTTTTACTGCTGGGTGGGGGCTGGTGTTCATCCATACTGTTTTGCTGCTGGGTGGAGGCTGGTGTACATCTATACTGTTTTACTGCTGGGTGGGGGCTGGTGTTCATCCATACTGTTTTACTGCTGGGTTGGGGCTGGTGTACATCAATACTGTTTTACTGCTGGGTGGGGGCTGGTGTTCATCGATACTGTTTTAATGCTGGGTGGGGGCTGGTGTTCATCCATACTGTTTTACTGCTGGGTGAGGGCTGGTGTACATCCATACTGTTTTACTGCTGGGTGGGGGCTGGTATACATCCATACTGTTTTACTGCTGGGTGGAGGCTGGTGTACATCCATACTGTTTTACTGCTGGGTGGGGGCTGGTGTTTATCCATACTGTTTTACTGCTGGGTGGGGGCTGGTGTACATCAATACTGTTTTACTGCTGGGTGGGGGCTGGTGTTCATCCATACTGTTTTACTGCTGGGTGGGGGCTGGTGTTCATCCATACTGTTTTACTGCTGCTGGGTGGGGGCTGGTGTACATCCATACTGTTTTACTGCTGGGTGGGGGCTGGTGTTCATCCATACTGTTTTACTGCTGGGTGGGGGCTGGTGTACATCCATACTGTTTTACTGCTGAGTGGAGGCTGGTGTTCATCCATACTGTTTTACTGCTGGGTGGGGGCTGGTGTTCATCCATACTGTTTTACTGCTGCTGGGTGGGGGCTGGTGTACATCCATACTGTTTTACTGCTGGGTGGGGGCTGGTGTTCATCCATACTGTTTTACTGCTGCTGGGCGGGGGCTGGTGTTCATCCATACTGTTTTACTGCTGCTGGGTGGGGGCTGGTGTTCCTCCATACTGTTTTACTGCTGGGTGGGGGCTGGTGTTCATCCATACTGTTTTACTGCTGCTGGGCGGGGGCTGGTGTTCATCCATACGGTTTTACTGCTGCTGGGTGGGGGCTGGTGTTCCTCCATACTGTTTTACTGCTGGGTGGGGGCTGGTGTTCATCCATACTGTTTTACTGCTGCTGGGTGGGGGCTGGTGTACATCCATACTGTTTTACTGCTGCTGGGTGGGGGCTGGTGTTCATCCATACTGTTTTACTGCTGGGTGGAAGCTGATGTACATCCATACTGTTTTACTGCTGGGTGGGGGCTGGTGTATATCCATACTGTTTTACTGCAGTGTGGGGGCTGGTGTACATCCATACTGTTTTACTGCTGGGTGGAGGCTGGTGTACATCAATACTGTTTTACTGCTGGGTGGGGGCTGGTGTATATCCATATTGTTTTACTGCTGGGTGGGGGTTGGTGTATATCCATACTGTTTTACTGCTGGGTGGAGGCTGATGTACATCCATACTGTTTTACTGCTGCGTGGGGGCTGGTGTACATCCATACTGTTTTACTGCTGGGTGGGGGCTGGTGTTCATCCATACTGTTTTACTGCTGGGTGGGGGCTGGTGTACATCCATACTGTTTTACTGCTGGGTGGAGGCTGGTGTACATCCATACTGTTTTACTGCTGGGTGGGGGCTGGTGTACATCCACACTGTTTTACTGCTGTGTGGGGGCTGGTGTACATCCATACTGTTTTACTGCTGGGTTGGGGCTGGTGTACATCCATACTGTTTTACTGCTGGGTGGAGGCTGGTGTACATCCATACTGTTTTACTGCTGCTGGGTGGAGGCTGGTGTACATCCATACTGTTTTACTGCTGGGTGGGGTCTGGTGTTCATCCATACTGTTTTACTGCTGGGTGGGGGCTGGTGTACATCCATACTGTTTTACTGCTGGGTGGAGGCTGGTGTACATCCATACTGTTTTACTGCTGCATGGGGGCTGGTGTTCATCCATATTGTTTTACAGCTGGGTGGAGGCTGGGGTACATCCATACTGTTTTACTGCTGTTTGGGGGTTGGTGTACATCCATACTTTTTACTGCTTGGTGGGGGCTGGTGTACATCTATAATGTTTTACTGCTGGGTGGAGGCTGGTGTACATCCATACTGTTTTACTGCTGGGTGTGGGCTGGTGTACATCCGTACTGTTTTACTGCTGCGTGGAGGCTGGTGTACATCCATACTGTTTTACTGCTGGGTGGGGGCTGGTGTACATCCATACTGTTTTACTGCTTGGTGGAGGCTTGTGTACATCCATACTGTTTTACTGCTGGGTGGAGGCTGGTGTACATCCATACTGTTTTACTGCTGGGTGGAGGCTGGTGTACATCCATACTGTTTTACTGCTGGGTGGAGGCTGGTGTACATCCATACTGTTTTACTGCTGGGTGGGGGCTGGTTTACATCCATACTGTTTTACTGCTGGTTGGGGGCTGGTGTACATCCATACTGTTTTACTGCTGGGTGGGGGCTGGTGTACATCCATACTATTTTACTGCTGGGTGGGGGCTGGTGTACATCCATACTGTTTTACTGCTGGGTGGGGGCTGGTGTACATCCATACTGATTTACTGCTGGGTGGGGGCTGGTGTACATCCATACTGTTTTACTGCTGGGTGGAGGCTGGTGTACATCCATACTGATTTACTGCTGGGTGGGGGCTGGTGTACATCCATACTGTTTTACTGCTGGGTGGTGGCTGGTGTACATCCATACTGTTTTACTGCTGGGTGGGGGCTGGTGTACATCCATACTGTTTTACTGCTGGTTGGAGGCTGGTGTACATCCATACTGTTTTACTGCTGGGTTGGGGATGGTGTACATCCATACTGTTTTACTGCTGGGTGGAGGCTGGTGTACATCCATACTGTTTTACTGCTGCTGGGTGGAGGCTGGTGTACATCCATACTGTTTTACTGCTGGGTGGGGTCTGGTGTTCATCCATACTGTTTTACTGCTGGGTGGGGGCTGGTGTTCATCCATACTGTTTTACTGCTGGGTTGAGGCTGGTGTACATCCATACTGTTTTACTGCTGCATGGGGGCTGGTGTTCATCCATATTGTTTTACAGCTGGGTGGAGGCTGGGGTACATCCATACTGTTTTACTGCTGTTTGGGGGTTGGTGTACATCCATACTTTTTACTGCTTGGTGGGGGCTGGTGTACATCTATAATGTTTTACTGCTGGGTGGAGGCTGGTGTACATCCATACTGTTTTACTGCCGGGTGGAGGCTTGTGTACATCCATACTGTTTTACTGCTGGGTGGAGGCTGGTGTACATCCATACTGTTTTACTGCTGGGTGGAGGCTGGTGTACATCCATACTGTTTTACTGCTGGGTGGAGGCTGGTGTACATCCATACTGTTTTACTGCTGGGTGGGGGCTGGTTTACATCCATACTGTTTTACTGCTGGTTGGGGGCTGGTGTACATCCATACTGTTTTACTGCTGGGTGGGGGATGGGGTACATCCATACTGTTTTACTGCTGTTTGGGGGTTGGTGTACATCCATACTTTTTACTGCTTGGTGGGGGCTGGTGTACATCTATAATGTTTTACTGCTGCGTGGAGGCTGGTGTACATCCATACTGTTTTACTGCTGGGTGGAGGCTGGTGTACATCCATACTGTTTTACTGCTGGGTGGGGCTGGTGGACATCCATACTCTTTTACTGCTGGGTGGAGGCTGGTGTACATCCATACTGTTTTACTGCTGCTGGGTGGAGGCTGGTGTACATCCATACTGTTTTACTACTGAGTGGGGGCTGGTGTTCATCCATACTGTTTTACTGCTGGGTGGGGGCTGGTGTACATCCATACTGTTTTACTGCTGGGTGGGGGCTGGTGTACATCCATACTGTTTTACTGCTGGGTGGGGGCTGGTGTTCATCCATACTGTTTTACAGCTGGGTGGAGGCTGGTGTTCATCCATACTGTTTTACTGCTGGGTGGGGGCTGGGTTACATCCATACTGTTTTACTGCTGTTTGGGGGTTGGTGTACATCCATACTTTTTACTGCTTGGTGGGGGCTGGTGTACATCTATAATGTTTTACTGCTGGGTGGAGGCTGGTGTACATCCATACTGTTTTACTGCTGGGTGGAGGCTGGTGTACATCCGTACTGTTTTACTGCTGGGTGTGGGCTGGTGTACATCCGTACTGTTTTACTGCTGGGTGGAGGCTGGTGTACATCCATACTGTTTTACTGCTGCTGGGTGGAGGCTGGTGTACATCCATACTTTTTTACTGCTGGATGGGGGCTGGTGTTCATCCATACTGTTTTACTGCTGGGTGGGGGCTGGTGTACATCCATACTGTTTTACTGCTGGGTGGGGGCTGGTGTACATCCATACTGTTTTACTGATAGGTGGAGGCTGGTGTACATCCATACTGTTTTACTGCTGGGTTGGGGCTGGTGTACATCCATACTGTTTTACTGCTGGGTGGAGGCTGGTGTACATCCATACTGTTTTACTGCTGCTGGGTGGAGGCTGGTGTACATCCATACTGTTTTACTGCTGGGTGGGGTCTGGTGTTCATCCATACTGTTTTACTGCTGGGTGGGGGCTGGTGTTCATCCATATTGTTTTACAGCTGGGTGGAGGCTGGGGTACATCCATACTGTTTTACTGCTGTTTGGGGGTTGGTGTACATCCATACTTTTTACTGCTTGGTGGGGGCTGGTGTACATCTATAATGTTTTACTGCTGGGTGGAGGCTGGTGTACATCCATACTGTTTTACTGCTGGGTGTGGGCTGGTGTACATCCGTACTGTTTTACTGCTGCGTGGAGGCTGGTGTACATCCATACTGTTTTACTGCTGGGTGGGGGCTGGTGTACATCCATACTGTTTTACTGCTTGGTGGAGGCTTGTGTACATCCATACTGTTTTACTGCTGGGTGGAGGCTGGTGTACATCCATACTGTTTTACTGCTGGGTGGAGGCTGGTGTACATCCATACTGTTTTACTGCTGGGTGGAGGCTGGTGTACATCCATACTGTTTTACTGCTGGGTGGGGGCTGGTTTACATCCATACTGTTTTACTGCTGGTTGGGGGCTGGTGTACATCCATACTGTTTTACTGCTGGGTGGGGGCTGGTGTACATCCATACTATTTTACTGCTGGGTGGGGGCTGGTGTACATCCATACTGTTTTACTGCTGGGTGGGGGCTGGTGTACATCCATACTGATTTACTGCTGGGTGGGGGCTGGTGTACATCCATACTGTTTTACTGCTGGGTGGAGGCTGGTGTACATCCATACTGTTTTACTGCTGGGTGGAGGCTGGTGTACATCCATACTGTTTTACTGCTGGGTGGGGGCTGGTGTTCATCCCTACTGTTTTAATGCTGCTGGGTGGGGGCTGGTGTACATCCATACTGTTTTACTGCTGGGTGGGGGCTGGTGTTCATCCATACTGTTTTACTGCTGCTGGGCGGGGGCTGGTGTTCATCCATACTGTTTTACTGCTGCTGGGTGGGGGCTGGTGTTCATCCATACTGTTTTACTGCTGCTGGGTGCGGGCTGGTGTTCCTCCATACTGTTTTACTGCTGGGTGGGGGCTGGTGTTCATCCATACTGTTTTACTGCTGGGTGGGGGCTGGTGTACATGCATACTGTTTTACTGCTGGGTGGGGGCTGGTGTACATCCATACTGTTTTACTGCTGGGTGGGGGCTGGTGTACATCCATACTGTTTTACTGCTGGGTGGAGGCTGGTGTTCATCCATACTTTTTTACTGCTGGGCGGAGGCTGGTGTTCATCCATACTGTTTTACTGCTGGGTTGGGGCTGGTGTACATCCATACTGTTTTACTGCTGGGTGGGGGCTGGTGTACATCCATACTGTTTTACTGCTGGGTGGGGGCTGGTGTACATCCATACTGTTTTACTGCTGGGTGGAGGCTGGTGTACTTCCATACTGTTTTACTGCTGGGTGGAGGCTGGTGTACATCCATACTGTTTTATTGCTGGGTGGAGAATGGTGTACATCCATACTGTTTTACTGCTGGGTGGGGGCTGGTGTACATCCATACTGTTTTACTGCTGCTGGGTGGGGGCTGGTGTACATCCATACTGTTTTACTGCTGGGTGGGGGCTGGTGTAAAACCATACTGTTTTACTGCTGGGTGGGGGCTGGTGTACATCCATACTGTTTTACTGCTTCTGGGTGGGGGCTGGTGTACATCCATACTGTTTTACTGCTTGGTGGAGGCTGGGGTACATCCATACTGTTTTACTGCTGGTTGGGGGCTGGTGTACATCCATACTGTTTTACTGCTGGGTGGGTGCTGGTGTACATCCATAATGTTTTACTGCTGGGTGGGGGCTGGTGTACATCCATACTGTTTTACTTCTGGGTGGAGGCTGGTTTACATCCATACTGTTTTACTGCTTGGTGGGGGCTGGTGTTCATCAATACTGATTTACTGCTGGGTGGGGGCTGGTGTACATCCATACTGTTTTACTGCTGGGTGGAGGCTGGTGTACATCCATACTGTTTTACTGCTGGGTGGAGGCTGGTGTACATCCATACTGTTTTACTGCTGGGTGGGGGCTGGTGTTCATCCATACTGTTTTAATGCTGCTGGGTGGGGGCTGGTGTACATCCATACTGTTTTACTGCTGGGTGGGGGATGGGGTACATCCATACTGTTTTACTGCTGTTTGGGGGTTGGTGTACATCCATACTTTTTACTGCTTGGTGGGGGCTGGTGTACATCTATAATGTTTTACTGCTGGGTGGAGGCTGGTGTACATCCATACTGTTTTACTGCTGGGTGGAGGCTGGTGTACATCCATACTGTTTTACTGCTGGGTGTGGGCTGGTGTACATCCATACTGTTTTACTGCTGGGTGGAGGCTGGTGTACATCCATACTGTTTTACTGCTGCTGGGTGGAGGCTGGTGTACATCCATACTGTTTTACTGCTGGGTGTGGGCTGGTGTTCATCCATACTGTTTTACTGCTGGGTGGGGGCTGGTGTACATCCATACTGTTTTACTGCTGGGTGGGGGCTGGTGTACATCCATACTGTTTTACTGCTGGGTGGAGGCTGGTGTACATCCATACTGTTTTACTGCTGGGTGGGGGCTGGTGTACATCCATACTGTTTTACTGCTGGGTGGAGGCTGGTGTACATCCATACTGTTTTACTGCTGGGTGGAGTCTGGTGTACATCCATACTGTTTTACTGCTGGGTGGAGGCTGGTGTACATCCATACTGTTTTACTGCTGGGTGGAGGCTGGTGTACATCCATACTGTTTTACTGCTGGGTGGAGGCTGGTGTACATCCATACTGTTTTACTGCTGGGTGGAGGCTGGTGTTCATCCATACTGTTTTACTGCTGGGTGGGGGCTGGTGTACATCCATACTGTTTTACTGCTGGGTGGGGGCTGGTGTACATCCATACTGTTTTACTGCTGGGTGGTGGCTGGTGTATATCCATACTGTTTTACTGCTGGGTAGAGGCTGGTGTTCATCCATACTGTTTTACTGCTGGGTGGGGGCTGGTGTACATCTATACTGTTTTACTGCTGGGTGGAGGCTGGTGTTCATCCATACTGTTTTACTGCTGGGTGGAGGCTGGTGTACATCTACACTGTTTTACTGCTGGGTGGGGGCTGGTGTACATCCATACTGTTTTACTAATGGGTGGGGGCTGGTGTATATCCATACTGTTTTACTGCTGGGTGGGAGCTGGTATACATCCATACTGTTTTACTGCTGAGTGGAGGCTGGTGTACATCCATACTGTTTTACTGCTGGGTGGAGGCTGGTGTACATCCATACTGTTTTACTGCTGGGTGGAGGCTGGTTTACTTCCATACTGTTTTACTGCTGGGTGGAGGCTGGTGTACATCCATACTGTTTTACTGCTGGGTGGGGGCTGGTGTACATCCATACTGTTTTACTGCTGGGTGGAGGCTGGTGTACATCCATACTGTTTTACTGCTGGGTGGGGGCTGGTGTTCATCCATACTGTTTTACTTTTGGGTGGAGGCAGGTGTACATCCATACTGTTTTACTGCTGGGTGGGGGCTGGTGTTCATCCATACTGTTTTACTGCTGGGTGGAGGCCGATGTACATCCATACTGTTTTACTGCTGGGTGGAGGCTGGTGTACATCCATACTGTTTTACTGCTGGGTGGGGGCTGGTGTACATCCATACTGTTTTACTGCTGGGTGGAGGCTGGTGTACATCCATACTGTTTTACTGCTGGGTGTGGGCTGGTGTACATCCATACTGTTTTACTGCTGGGTGGGGGCTGGGGTACATCCATACTGTTTTACTGCTTGGTGGAGGCTGGTGTACATCCATACTGTTTTACTGCTGGGTGGGGGCTGGTGTACATCCATACTGTTTTGCTGCTGCTGGGTGGGGGCTGGTCTTCATCCATACTGTTTTACTGCTGGGTGGGGGCTGGTGTTCATCCATACTGTTTTACTGCTGGGTGGGGGCTGGTGTACATCCATGCTGTTTTACTGCTGCTGGGTGGAGGCTGGTGTACATCCATACTGTTTTTCTGCTGCTGGGTGGAGGCTGGTGTTCATCCATGCTGTTTAACTGCTGCTGGGTGGAGGCTGGTGTACAGCTATACTGTTTTACTGCTGGGTGGAGGCTGGTGTTCATCAATACAGTTTTACTGCTGCTTTGTGGAGGCTGGTGTTCATCCATACTGTTTTACTGCTGGGTGGAGGCTGGTGTACATCCATACTGTTTTTCTGCTGGTTGGGGGCTGGTGTACATCCATACTGTTTTACTGCTGCTTTGTGGAGGCTGGTGTTCATCCATACTGTTTTACTGCTGGGTGGAGGCTGGTGTACATCCATACTG
Source organism: Salmo trutta (assembly GCF_901001165.1). Taxonomy (NCBI): domain Eukaryota; kingdom Metazoa; phylum Chordata; class Actinopteri; order Salmoniformes; family Salmonidae; genus Salmo; species Salmo trutta. Next base: position 15,202,457 of record NC_042985.1, read on the forward strand.
TTTTACTGCTGGGTGGGGGCTGGTGTTCATCCATACTGTTTTACAGCTGGGTGGAGGCTGGTGTTCATCCATACTGTTTTACTGCTGGGTGGGGGCTGGGGTACATCCATACTGTTTTACTGCTGTTTGGGGGTTGGTGTACATCCATACTTTTTACTGCTTGGTGGGGGCTGGTGTACATCTATAATGTTTTACTGCTGGGTGGAGGCTTGTGTACATCCATACTGTTTTACTGCTGGGTGGAGGCTGTTGTACATCCATACTGTTTTACTGCTGGGTGGGGGCTGGTGTACATCCATACTGTTTTACTGCTGGGTGGAGGCTGGTGTACATCCATACTGTTTTACTGTTGCTGGGTGGAGGCTGGTGTACATCCATACTGTTTTACTGCTGGGTGGGGGCTGGTGTTCATCCATACTGTTTTACTGCTGGGTGGGGGCTGGTGTACATCCATACTGTTTTACTGCTGGGTGGAGGCTGGTGTACATCCATACTGTTTTACTGCTGGGTGGGGGCTGGTGTTCATCCATACTGTTTTACAGCTGGGTGGAGGCTGGTGTTCATCCATACTCTTTTACTGCTGGGTGGGTGCTGGGGTACATCCATACTGTTTTACTGCTGTTTGGGGGTTGGTGTACATCCATACTTTTTACTGCTTGGTGGGGGCTGGTGTACATCTATAATGTTTTCCTGCTGGGTGGAGGCTGGTGTACATCCATACTGTTTTACTGCTGGGTGGAGGCTGGTGTACATCCATACTGTTTTACTGCTGGGTGTGGGCTGGTGTACATCCATACTGTTTTACTGCTGGGTGGAGGCTGGTGTACATCCATACTGTTTTACTGCTGCTGGGTGGAGGCTGGTGTACATCCATACTGTTTTACTGCTGGGTGTGGGCTGGTGTACATCCATACTGTTTTACTGCTGGGTGGGGGCTGGTGTTCATCCATACTGTTGTACTGCTGGGTGGGAGCTGGTGTATATCCATACTGTTTTACTGCTGGGTGGGGGATGGTGTACATCCATACTGTTTTACTGCTGCTGGGTGGGGGCTGTTTTACATCCATACTGTTTTACTGCTGCTGGGTGGAGGCTTGTGTACATCCATACTGTTTTACTGCTGGGTGGAGGCTGGTGTACATCCATACAGTTTTACTGCTGGGTGGAGGCTGGTGTACATCCATACTGTTTTACTGCTGGGTGGAGGCTGGTGTACATCCATACTGTTTTACTGCTGGGTGGGGGCTGGTTTACATCCATATTGTTTTACTGCTGGGTGGGGGCTGGTGTACATGCATACTGTTTTACTGCTGGGTGGGGGCTGGTGTACATCCATACTGTTTTACTGCTGGGTGGGGGCTGGTGTACATCCATACTGTTTTACTGCTGGGTGGGGGCTGGTGTACATCCATACTGTTTTACTGCTGCTGGGTGGGGGCTGGTGTACATCCATACTGTTTTACTGCTGGGTGGAGGCTGGGGTACATCCATACTGTTTTACTGCTGGGCGGGGGCTGCTGTACATCCATACTGTTTTACTGCTGGGTGGGGGCTGGTGTACATCCATACTGTTTTACTGCTGGGTGGAGGCTGGTGTACATCCATACTGTTTTACTGCTGGGTGGAGGCTGGTGTACATCCATACTGTTTTAATGCTGGGTGGAGGCTGGTGTACATCCACACTGTTTTACTGCTGGGTGGAGGCTGGTGTACATCCATACTGTTTTACTGCTGGGTGGGGGCTGGTTTACATCCATATTGTTTTACTGCTGGGTGGGGGCTGGTGTACATGCATACTGTTTTACTGCTGGGTGGGGGCTGGTGTACATCCATACTGTTTTACTGCTGGGTGGGGGCTGGTGTACATCCATACTGTTTTACTGCTGGGTGGGGGCTGGTGTACATCCATACTGTTTTACTGCTGCTGGGTGGGGGCTGGTGTACATCCATACTGTTTTACTGCTGGGTGGAGGCTGGTGTTCATCCATACTGTTTTACTGCTGCTGGGTGGGGGCTGGTGTACATCCATACTGTTTTACTGCTGGGTGGAGGCTGGTGTTCATCCATACTGTTTTATTGCTGGGTGGAGGCTGGTGTACATCCATACTGTTTTACTGCTGGGTGTGGGCTGGTGTTCATCCATACTGTTTTACTGCTGCTGGGTGGGGGCTGGTGTACATCTATAATGTTTTACTGCTGGGTGGAGGCTGGTGTACATCCATATTGTTTTACTGCTGGGTGGAGGCTGGTGTACATCCATACTGTTTTACTGCTGGGTGTGGGCTGGTGTACATCCATACTGTTTTACTGCTGGGTGGAAGCTGGTGTACATCCATACTGTTTTACTGCTGCTGGGTGGAGGCTGGTGTACATCCATACTGTTTTACTGCTGGGTGTGGGCTGGTGTTCATCCATACTGTTTTACTGCTGGGTGGGGGCTGGTGTACATCCATACTGTTTTACTGCTGGGTGGGGGCTGGTGTACATCCATACTGTTTTACTGCTGGGTGGAGGCTGGTGTACATCCATACTGTTTTACTGCTGGGTGGGGGCTGGTGTACATCCATACTGTTTTACTGCTGGGTGGAGGCTGGTGTACATCCATACTGTTTTACTGCTGGGTGGAGGCTGGTGTACATCCATACTGTTTTAATGCTGGGTGGAGGCTGGTGTACATCCACACTGTTTTACTGCTGGGTGGAGGCTGGTGTACATCCATACTGTTTTACTGCTGGGTGGGGGCTGGTTTACATCCATATTGTTTTACTGCTGGGTGGGGGCTGGTGTACATGCATACTGTTTTACTGCTGGGTGGGGGCTGGTGTACATCCATACTGTTTTACTGCTGGGTGGGGGCTGGTGTACATCCATACTGTTTTACTGCTGGGTGGGGGCTGGTGTACATCCATACTGTTTTACTGCTGTTGGGTGGGGGCTGGTGTACATCCATACTGTTTTACTGCTGGGTGGAGGCTGGTGTTCATCCATACTGTTTTACTGCTGCTGGGTGGGGGCTGGTGTACATCCATACTGTTTTACTGCTGGGTGGAGGCTGGTGTTCATCCATACTGTTTTATTGCTGGGTGGAGGCTGGTGTACATCCATACTGTTTTACTGCTGGGTGTGGGCTGGTGTTCATCCATACTGTTTTACTGCTGCTGGGTGGGGGCTGGTGTACATCTATAATGTTTTACTGCTGGGTGGAGGCTGGTGTACATCCATATTGTTTTACTGCTGGGTGGAGGCTGGTGTACATCCATACTGTTTTACTGCTGGGTGTGGGCTGGTGTACATCCATACTGTTTTGCTGCTGGGTGGAAGCTGGTGTACATCCATACTGTTTTACTGCTGCTGGGTGGAGGCTGGTGTACATCCATACTGTTTTACTGCTGGGTGTGGGCTGGTGTTCATCCATACTGTTTTACTGCTGGGTGGGGGCTGGTGTACATCCATACTGTTTTACTGCTGGGTGGGGGCTGGTGTACATCCATACTGTTTTACTGCTGGGTGGAGGCTGGTGTACATCCATACTGTTTTACTGCTGGGTGGGGGCTGGTGTACATCCATACTGTTTTACTGCTGGGTGGGGGCTGGTGTACATCCATACTGTTTTACTGCTGGGTGGAGTCTGGTGTACATCCATACTGTTTTACTGCTGGGTGGAGGCTGGTGTACATCCATACTGTTTTACTGCTGGGTGGAGGCTGGTGTACATCCATACTGTTTTACTGCTGGGTGGAGGCTGGTGTACATCCATACTGTTTTACTGCTGGGTGGAGGCTGGTGTTCATCCATACTGTTTTACTGCTGGGTGGGGGCTGGTGTACATCCATACTGTTTTACTGCTGGGTGGGGGCTGGTGTACATCCATACTGTTTTACTGCTGGGTGGTGGCTGGTGTACATCCATACTGTTTTACTGCTGGGTAGAGGCTGGTGTTCATCCATACTGTTTTACTGCTGGGTGGGGGCTGGTGTACATCTATACTGTTTTACTGCTGGGTGGAGGCTGGTGTTCATCCATACTGTTTTACTGCTGTGTGGAGGCTGGTGTACATCTACACTGTTTTACTGCTGGGTGGGGGCTGGTGTACATCCATACTGTTTTACTAATGGGTGGGGGCTGGTGTATATCCTGTGAGCGGACCAAGTCATTTGGTGTCACTCTAAAGTGGAAAGGTGGAATAAACGAGTCCAGAGTAGGTTTTCTTGATTCAACACAGTTCTCTATTGAGGGATTTCTGACAATACAAACACTCCAACACAGTCAATGAGAATCTCCAAAGGAACAACATACATCTTCTTTAGATGACACAGGATCACATTACGATTATCTTCAAACTATAACAACAATCACATATTCATCACCGTCTTAATGGCTCTTCATGGATAGCACCTCTCTCTCCGTAGCCATTCCCCAATGATAGTTTATCTTCCTCCCCTCTTGCTAGTTCCATCCTCTCTCTTGTAGGGGAAAGAGAATATCTCATTAGTACCGTCAGCTGTGCTTAATTGACTCTGGTTACCTGGTCTCACATGCCTTGTTGGGCTACTATCCGTGAGCCCAGCCTGCCCTCTGGTGGTCCTTCCACATACCTCCCCCCTCAGGACCGGACCGGAGGGTCGGGCGCCAGACGCACTGTCTTGGTCGCGTCGGGACAGCGCGTCTGCATTCCCGTTCCTCGATCCGGCCCTGTGGATGACATGGAAAGAGAACGGTTGTAAAGCAAGAAACCATCTGGCTATTCGGTTGTTATTGTTTCTCTTACCAGCCATCCACGTGAGGGGCGCATGGTCCGTAACTAATGCAAACCTCCGACCCAGTAGGTAGTACCGGAGATAATCGAGGGCCCACTTAATGGCTAGGGCCTCTTTCTCTACGGTAGCATATCTCTGTTCCCGATCGCTGAGCTTTCTACTTATAAAGAGAATCGGCCTCTCTGCTTCGCCTTCACCCTGAGCTAGTACGGCCCCGAGCCCCGTATCCGAGGCGTCTACCTGTACAATGAACTCTTGTGAGAAGTCCGGAGCCTGTAGGACGGGATCAGAACACAGGCCCTCTTTTAGCAATTGAAAGGCCTCCTCCGCCTCATCTTTCCACTCTACCCGGTTTGGCAAGTTTTTCTTGATGAGGTTTGTGAGGGGGTTGGCAATGGTTGCATATCCAGGGATAAAACGGCGATAATATCCCGTTATCCCTAAGAAGGCCCGAACGTCCCGCTTGGTCTGGGGTCGAGGCCAGTCCCGAATTGCCCTGGTCTTCTCTGCCTGTGGGCGTATTTTCCCATTCCCCACGGTGTACCCCAGGTATTCCGCTTCGGACAGACCCAGGCAGCATTTTTTTGGATTGGCCGTCAACCCTGTGGCTTCCAGACTCATGAGCACCGCCCGTAGTCGTAGGAGGTGACTATCCCAGTCCTCGCTGTGGATGACCACATCGTCTATGTACGCCGCTGCGTACTCTTGATGGGGCCGTAGAATGGCATCCATGAGGCGTTGGAAAGTTGCAGCAGCACCATGCAGTCCGAAGGGCATCCTCACATACTGAAAAAGCCCCTCCGGTGTGGCGAAGGCGGTCTTTGGGCGGTCCTCTGGAGCCACCGGCACTTGCCAATATCCCTTCGTCAAATCCAGGGTGGTGATGAACTTGGCCTTTCCTAAGCGCTCCAAAAGTTCATCCACGCGGGGCATGGGATACGCGTCGAATGTAGAGATTGCATTCACACTCCTAAAGTCGTTGCAGAGTCTCATACTACCATCGGGTTTGGGGACCAGGACTATAGGACTGGACCACTCACTCGTCGATGGCTCGATCACACCCATCCTCAGCATCTCCCTTACCTCGTTCTTGGCGATGACTCGGCGGGCCTCAGGAATCCTGTACGGACGGATATGCACCTTCTTGCCGGGTTCAGTGTGGATATGGTGGAACAAGACATCTGTTTGTCCTGGGAATGGAGAGAATACCCGGCCGAAGTGAATAATCAGCTTGTCTAGCTGTCTCGACTGTTCCGGCAAGAGAGTTTGGCCATGGCGCACCTGTGGTAGAACCTCCTCTTTTCCTTGGCCCTCCATGGCCATCAAAGCCACCTCCTCCTCTCTTCCATGGTACTTCTTCAACAGGTTTATGTGATAGAGTTGGACCTTCTTCCTCCTGTCGGGTTGTTTGATGAGGTAATTGACCGGTGAGACCCTTTTCATTACCTCGTAGGGCCCCCTCCACTGCGCCAGCAAGCGGTGTTCCGCTGTGGGCACGAGCACCATCACTTTCTCTCCCACGGAGAACTCACGGGATGTCGCGGACTTATCGTAGGCCCAGCCTTGGGTCCTTTGCGCCTTCTCCATATGCTCTTTTACTATGGGCCATACTGCCGACAGGCGGTCTCTCATCAGGGTAACATGTTCTATTGTGGATCGAAAGGGACATGGTTGGGTCTCCCAGGTCTCCTTGGCTAAGTCGAGGATCCCTCGACAGGGTCTGCCGTAGAGCAATTCAAACGGGGAGAATCCAGTGGACGCCTGGGGTACTTCTCGCAGGGCAAACATTAAGTGTGGGAGAAGCATGTCCCAGTTTTTCCCGTCTCTGGACACCACTCTTCTCAACATGCTTTTAATCGTTTTGTTCAAGCGTTCGCACAACCCATCTGTTTGAGGGTGGAATATGCTTGTACGTATCTGTTGAACCTGATATAACCGACACAAGTCCTTCATCAACCGGGACATGAATGGGGTTCCCTGATCGGTTAGGATCGTCTTGGGAAGGCCTACCCGAGAGAACTTCATGAACAATTCCTTGGCAATTCCCTTGGACGACATGTTACGCAGGGGTATGGCCTCTGGGAACTTGGTAGCGTAATCTACGACCACTAGGATGTACTCGTGTCCTCTGGCAGATTTTGGGAGGGGTCCCACGAGGTCCATAGCTATGCGTTCAAAGGGAGTCTCTATGATGGGGAGAGGAATCAAAGGGTTACGTAGGTGTGGCCGTGGAGCTGTACGCTGACATTGATCACACGTCCTACAATACCTGGCCACCTCCCGGGTGACACGGGGCCAATAGAATCTCTGCATGATTCTGTCAATAGTCTTGTCCCGTGCCAGGTGTCCTCCTAGGACGTGGGAATGGGCTAACTGTAGGACTGTATCCCTGTATGGTCTAGGCACCATTAGTAATTCCTGGATTTCCCCCCTTCGTTGCACGACCCAATATAAGAGACCCCGCCTGATTGCATAGTAAGGAAGAGGGGGCTCACCTGATCCGTCGACGTTCCTCCCGTCGATCACCTTCACCTTCCTCATGGCCTCCCTTAGGTCTGGGTCTCTATGCTGCGAGGTGCCGAACTGTCCCTTTAATTCCTGGGGCAGGTCAACCTCGGTAGAGGGGTGTGGAGGTTGTTCCCCATCCCCTCCAGGGGTGACCGAGGAGAATCCCTTCCAGGTTCCCTCCTCGGATGGGGCTTCAAATATATCTCTTAGCGCCTGGTTGCTCCTTCCTTCCTGCGTCGTGTATAACCCTTCGCAGGTGTCTTCATCGGTGGTTTCCTGGAATATCTGTCGTAAACGTTGGGTCTCTATTTCTTCCTCTGCTCCAGAGGACAAGGACGAGGCTACGTCGCCTTGTAGGACTACTACCTCGGGCTTGGATTTATTTTTTTTTTCTTTCCTGCCCCCCTTCTTCCCATGCATAACGTCATCTGCCGCAGCTCTTTATATAGAGGACAGTCTCTCCCTATCAATAATGGCACCTTCAGCTGGGGTACTTTCCCTGCCCTGACTGTACACCTTCCTTTCGGAGTGAGAATAGACAGATTCACGGTGGGGTAATAGTGGGTGTCTCCATGGATACAGGACACGGCTACTTTGTCTGGTAGCAGTGTTGCTGAGGTCACCATCCGCTCCTCTACTAACGTAACCATACTTCCCGAGTCGAGAATGGCAACCACATCTTGTCCTTCTACTCGAACCGGAATCTCTGGGGCTGGGGCTATTTCTGTTAACCAACAGGGTTGATCATGCCCTCTCGAACCGGGATGCATGGGGATGGGCAGCGATGACTCCGTGACCATGGACTCGTCCTTGCTAGGACATTGTGAGGCATAATGGTCTGGAGACTGACATTTAAAACACCGACCCTGCTGTGTGGGGGATGACTTCTCCCACCTCCGGAGGGGGTTTGGAAGTTTCGGTGGCGGTCGTGCCGGGGCGAGTCGTGGTACGGGATTTGCAGAATCCTTCCGTTCCTTCTTGTCCCCTTTTAACAACTCCCCTGTAGATCGGTATGTTTCCACCGCCTGGGCTATGTCGTCGGCTGACAACGGGTTGGTTTGACCCACAACCCTTTTTAAGTCACTGGGTAATTCCCTCAATATCTTGTCCACAACGAGGGTCTCTATTACGTGTCCTACTCCCTTTCCGGGTTCCAGCCACTGTTTCATCAGTCGTATTAGAGCGAAGATCTGGGCACGGACGGGTTGGTCAGCCATATAGGTCCACTGATGGAACTTCACAGCTCTATCTCTGGCAGTCAGCTGGTACCGGGACAGGATCTCGGTTTTTAGTCGCCCATAGTCCGCAGCTTCGTGGGAATCCAGGTCAAAATAGGCTTCCTGGGCCACCCCGGTCAAAAGAGGGGCTAATGCGCTCGCCCATTCTGTGGGCGGCCACTCTTCCAAGGTGGCCGTCCTTTCGAAGGTCATGAGGAAGGCCTCGATATCATCCTCCTTGGAGAGACGAGGTAAGATGGCATGAGCAGCCGCTCTAGGCTTCAATCTAGGTTCTTCTCGCCCACTCAGCTGTCGTTGCAGGAGTTCTATGGTTGTCTGCTGTGCCGTGATCAACTGTTGTAGTAGGGCGTTGTCCATCGTTCTTGAATGGTTCCTCTGTCTACTGGAAGAATCTTGATTTACTCACTTATCCTTGTGTCACTCGTCCACCTATGCCCACATTCTCCACCAATGTGAGCGGACCAAGTCATTTGGTGTCACTCTAAAGTGGAAAGGTGGAATAAACGAGTCCAGAGTAGGTTTTCTTGATTCAACACAGTTCTCTATTGAGGGATTTCTGACAATACAAACACTCCAACACAGTCAATGAGAATCTCCAAAGGAACAACATACATCTTCTTTAGATGACACAGGATCACATTACGATTATCTTCAAACTATAACAACAATCACATATTCATCACCGTCTTAATGGCTCTTCATGGATAGCACCTCTCTCTCCGTAGCCATTCCCCAATGATAGTTTATCTTCCTCCCCTCTTGCTAGTTCCATCCTCTCTCTTGTAGGGGAAAGAGAATATCTCATTAGTACCGTCAGCTGTGCTTAATTGACTCTGGTTACCTGGTCTCACATGCCTTGTTGGGCTACTATCCGTGAGCCCAGCCTGCCCTCTGGTGGTCCTTCCACAATCCATACTGTTTTACTGCTGGGTGGGAGCTGGTATACATCCATACTGTTTTACTGCTGAGTGGAGGCTGGTGTACATCCATACTGTTTTACTGCTGGGTGGAGGCTGGTGTACATCCATACTGTTTTACTGCTGGGTGGAGGCTGGTTTACTTCCATACTGTTTTACTGCTGGGTGGAGGCTGGTGTACATCCATACTGTTTTACTGCTGGGTGGGGGCTGGTGTACATCCATACTGTTTTACTGCTGGGTGGAGGCTGGTGTACATCCATACTGTTTTACTGCTGGGTGGGGGCTGGTGTTCATCCATACTGTTTTACTTTTGGGTGGAGGCTGGTGTACATCCATACTGTTTTACTGCTGGGTGGGGGCTGGTGTTCATCCATACTGTTTTACTGCTGGGTGGAGGCTGGTGTTCATCAATACAGTTTTACTGCTGCTTTGTGGAGGCTGGTGTTCATCCATACTGTTTTACTGCTGGGTGGAGGCTGGTGTACATCCATACTGTTTTTCTGCTGGTTGGGGGCTGGTGTACATCCATACTGTTTTACTGCTGCTTTGTGGAGGCTGGTGTTCATCCATACTGTTTTACTGCTGGGTGGAGGCTGGTGTACATCCATACTGTTTTACTGCTGGGTGGGGGCTGGTGTTCATCCATACTGTTTTACAGCTGGGTGGAGGCTGGTGTACATCCATACTGTTTTACTGCTGGGTGGGGGCTGGTGTACATCCATACTGTTTTACTGCTGCTGGGTGGGGGCTGGTGTACATCCATACTGTTTTACTGCTGGGTGGAGGCTGGGGTACATCCATACTGTTTTACTGCTGGTTGGGGGCTGCTGTACATCCATACTGTTTTACTGCTGGGTGGGGGCTGGTGTACATCCATACTGTTTTACTGCTGGGTGGAGGCTGGTGTACATCCATACTGTTTTACTGCTGGGTGGAGGCTGGTGTACATCCATACTGTTTTACTGCTGGGTGGAGGCTGGTGTACATCCATACTGTTTTACTGCTGGGTGGGGGCTGGTTTACATCCATATTGTTTTACTGCTGGGTGGGGGCTGGTGTACATGCATACTGTTTTACTGCTGGGTGGGGGCTGGTGTACATCCATACTGTTTTACTGCTGGGTGGGGGCTGGTGTACATCCATACTGTTTTACTGCTGGGTGGGGGCTGGTGTACATCCATACTGTTTTACTGCTGCTGGGTGGGGGCTGGTGTACATCCATACTGTTTTACTGCTGGGTGGAGGCTGGTGTACATCCATACTGTTTTACTGCTGGGTGGGGGCTGGTGTACATCCATACTGTTTTACTGCTGGGTGGAGGCTGGTGTACATCTATACTGTTTTACTGCTGGGTGTGGGCTGGTGTACATCCATACTGTTTTACTGCTGGGTGGAGGCTGGGGTACATCCATACTGTTTTACTGCTTGGTGGAGGCTGGTGTACATCCATACTGTTTTACTGCCCTGTGGGGGCTGGTGTACATCCATACTGTTTTGCTGCTGCTGGGTGGGGGCTGGTCTTCATCCATACTGTTTTACTGCTGGGTGGGGGCTGGTGTTCATCCATACTGTTTTACTGCTGGGTGGGGGCTGGTGTACATCCATGCTGTTTTACTGCTGCTGGGTGGAGGCTGGTGTACATCCATACTGTTTTACTGCTGCTGGGTGGAGGCTGGTGTTCATCCATGCTGTTTAACTGCTGCTGGGTGGAGGCTGGTGTACAGCTATACTGTTTTACTGCTGGGTGGAGGCTGGTGTTCATCAATACAGTTTTACTGCTGCTTTGTGGAGGCTGGTGTTCATCCATACTGTTTTACTGCTGGGTGGAGGCTGGTGTACATCCATACTGTTTTTCTGCTGGTTGGGGGCTGGTGTACATCCATACTGTTTTACTGCTGCTTTGTGGAGGCTGGTGTTCATCCATACTGTTTTACTGCTGGGTGGAGGCTGGTGTACATCCATACTGTTTTACTGCTGGGTGGGGGCTGGTGTTCATCCATACTGTTTTACAGCTGGGTGGAGGCTGGTGTACATCCATACTGTTTTACTGCTGGGTGGGGGCTGGTGTACATCCATACTGTTTTACTGCTGCTGGGTGGGGGCTGGTGTACATCCATACTGTTTTACTGCTGGGTGGAGGCTGGGGTACATCCATACTGTTTTACTGCTGGTTGGGGGCTGCTGTACATCCATACTGTTTTACTGCTGGGTGGGGGCTGGTGTACATCCATACTGTTTTACTGCTGGGTGGAGGCTGGTGTACATCCATACTGTTTTACTGCTGGGTGGAGGCTGGTGTACATCCATACTGTTTTACTGCTGGGTGGAGGCTGGTGTACATCCATACTGTTTTACTGCTGGGTGGAGGCTGGTGTACATCCATACTGTTTTACTGCTGGGTGGGGGCTGGTTTACATCCATATTGTTTTACTGCTGGGTGGGGGCTGGTGTACATGCATACTGTTTTACTGCTGGGTGGGGGCTGGTGTACATCCATACTGTTTTACTGCTGGGTGGGGGCTGGTGTACATCCATACTGTTTTACTGCTGGGTGGGGGCTGGTGTACATCCATACTGTTTTACTGCTGCTGGGTGGGGGCTGGTGTACATCCATACTGTTTTACTGCTGGGTGGAGGCTGGTGTTCATCCATACTGTTTTACTGCTGCTGGGTGGGGGCTGGTGTACATCCATACTGTTTTACTGCTGGGTGGAGGCTGGTGTTCATCCATACTGTTTTATTGCTGGGTGGAGGCTGGTGTTCATCCATACTGTTTTACAGCGGGGCGGGGGCTGGTGTACATCCATACTGTTTTACTGCTGGGTGGGGGCTGGTGTACATCTATACTGTTTTACTGCTGGGTGGAGGCTGGTGTTCATCCATACTGTTTTACTGCTGGGTGGAGGCTGGTGTACATCTACACTGTTTTACTGCTGGGTTGGGGCTGGTGTACATCCATACTGTTTTACTGCTGGGTGGGGGCTGGTGTACATCCATACTGTTTTACTGCTGGGTGGGGGCTGGTGTACATCCATACTGTTTTACTGCTGGGTTGAGGCTGGTGTACATCCATACTGTTTTACTGCTGGGTGGAGAATGGTGTACATCCATACTGTTTTACTGCTGGGTGGAGGCTGGTGTACATCCATACTGTTTTACTGCTGCTGGGTGGGGGCTGGTGTACATCCATACTGTTTTACTGCTTGGTGGAGGCTGGTGTTCATCCATACTGTTTTTCTGCTGGTTGGGGGCTGGTGTACATCCATACTGTTTTACTGCTGGGTGGAGGCTGGTGTACATCCATACTGTTTTACTGCTGGGTGGAGGCTGGTTTACTTCCATACTGTTTTACTGCTGGGTGGAGGCTGGTGTACATCCATACTGTTTTTCTGCTGGGTGGGGGCTGGTGTACATCCATACTGTTTTACTGCTGGTTGGGGGCTGGTGTACATCCATACTGTTTTTCTGCTGGGTGGGGGCTGGTGTTCATCCATACTGTTTTACTGCTGGGTGGGGGCTGTTGTACATCCACAATGTTTTACTGCTGGGTGGAGGCTGGTGTACATCCATACTGTTTTACTGCTGGGTGGGGGCTGGTGTTCCTCCATACTGTTTTACTGCTGGGTGGGGGCTGGTGTACATCCATACTGTTTTACTGCTGGGTGGGGGCTGGTGTACATCCATACTGTTTTACTGCTGAGTGGAGGCTGGTGTACATCCATACTGTTTTACTGCTGGATGGAGGCTGGTGTACATCCATACTGTTTTACTGCTGGGTGGAGGCTGGTGTATATCCATACTGTTTTACTGATGGTTGGGGCAGCCATGATGGCCTTAAAGCTCTCATATGCTCCATCTACGTATATGCTGTGGGACCGTAACATACAGATTTTGTTTTAGGCAATTCCTTTTCCAACGTTTTACAGTACTTCATATTGTTTGCCAGTTTCTAAGTGTTTTCTCAGCCTCTCTGATATAAATAGTGTGGCAGACTTATGGTATTTCTTTCCCCTGTTTATTTTGGTTAGTGTAGAAATGCAACGTGTCTGTATGGAGAGTGCTGTATAGGGCTGGGGCTGTGTTGAAGCTGTGGTTCTGATGGATGTCCAGACTGAATGCAATGTTCCAGAGGAGGGACTGTAGACTGACTGGAGACTCCAGCTCTGTACTGGTCTGGACCTAGTAAACACAGTGCAGAGGAGAAGGAGACTCCAGTCCTGGCCCTATAGTAAACAGTGCAGAGGAGACGGAAACTCCAGTCCTGGCCCTATAGTAAACAGTGCAGAGGAGAAGGAGACTCCAGTCCTGGCCC